>NW_013668098.1:137483-151062 GCF_000517525.1 Limulus polyphemus
CCTGATTAGGGACAGTATTACAACATAAAGTGGGCTCCTAAGGACAACATCACAACATAAAATTGGATAATAATGGCTGGAGACGGCTTAAATGGGTAATAAAGAAAAATTTAAATATAATTTAAACATGACAGCAAATGTACAACGTTTCGACAAGGTTTTGATGACAAAACCTTGGCGAAACGTTGTACATTTGCTGTCATGTTAAACTTATATTAAAGTTTTTCTTCATTACCCATTTAAGCCGTCTCCAGCCATTATTATCCAATTTTATGTTGTGATGTTGTCCTTAGGAGCCCACTTTATGTTGTAATACTGTCCCTAATCAGGATTTTAATGTTTTTAATTTACATTAAATGGAAGAAAAAAACCAAATGGTCATAACAAAATCTGTATCCTCAAGTCATGACAAATAGCAATTAAAAGATAAGATTTTGGTTATTCTTACAATGTATTTTAATAGCACAAAGATTTCAATTTGTATATGGTATTTCGGTCATCTCTGATAGATGTTTGTTTATACTTTTTAATTCAGGTTTTTACGAAAGTTCCATTTCTTCTGAAGCATCAGTTAAGAGAATATCAACATATTGGCCTTGATTGGCTAGTGGCAATGCATGACCGAAAACTAAATGGAATTTTGGCCGATGAGATGGGACTAGGAAAAACTATTCAGACAATTGCGGTTCTCGCACATCAAGCATGTGATAAGGGTGAGTCGCGGTTCATAAATTTGCATAGTTGTAAAATAAGGCTTAAATTGAATCTTAAAATATTTTACTGAAATCTAGATATAACCCTATCGTGACGGGCATCATTTACTGAGCATGTCATGAGGTTTTAGTTTCTTACATTCAAAATTTTATTAATTTAGTTTTTGTTTATGTTATACCAATTAGTATAGCATAAAATCTTAGCTAACGATCCATATTTTAATATGATATAAGTTTTTAATTCTTAATTTGATAAGGCAATATTTAAAAAAATCCTTTATTTCCACTACTGTGGCACATTTTCTCTAGGCTTCCCCTCTTCTCTATTTTATTCACCACATTTCTAATAAGTATGAAATTCAACTAAATTACTCACTATAAAATTGTCATTGCTCAGACAAACCATAATTTTCATAGCCTTCAATTTTGTTTGGTTACAGAGCTATCAAATAGAAAATCAGATCCCTCTTGTCACATCTTTCAGGATTTGTTAATTGTTCACATCTTTAATTATATGTTATCTATAACCAATAGAAAGCCAAGGTTTTCATTTATCAAATGACGTATTGTATAACATTGTTTTCTGATAGTAGAATTGTCAATTTCACTGTTAGCACAAGCGTCGGTTACATGGGAAAGTTAACGATTAACTTGGATGAATTTGTAATGAATGGCTCTTGTTGCATCGTTAGACAGCCAGAACAATTGTGAGAGAGTTAGGGGAGGTTGTCTACTTTTTTGAATGTTATCAGTCTATGTTCTTTCGGGCATTATTTAATTAATTAAAAATTATTTATTGCATTACTACCATTAGAATAAAAAAAGTAAGTTTAATTGTCTTCAACAATCGATAGGAGGAAAAAAGAATATTTGGGTAAATACTTTATTTCTTGTTTTTCACATTTATTTGTATTTACTATTATAAAAGGAACTAAAATAAAAATAGGGATCTCTTTATATTAGTTAAGGTTAGATTAGGTAAAATGAATGATAGTAATATAACAAAAATGTTTCACAAAGCACGAATGGAGCAGCTCGTGGGTAATGTAAATCGATAGCGTAATGCGACCTCCACGTCTCCCAAGTGATTTATAAGTTATAATGGCACGAATAAAAGCTACTTAGGATAAACGAATGTAGTTTGATGTTACAATTTGAAATATTCTAGAAAGAAAAATAAGGGTAATTTAGTTTTTTTTATTGGAGAATACGGGTTTGGTCAAATTGACCAACGTTGTTATAGGGTTAATGTAGAGAAATTAACAGATAAAACCAAGCCTTTGAAATGTATTTAGGAGGTTTTATAGATTACACAAATCAAATCTGTGATTTTTGAGATGAAGAAAAGTATTTTTAATCGTAACACTAAAATCACTTTTCACACAGACTATCCAAAACAAATACTCAATATATTAATGGACAAATCATTTTAGTTTATTCAAAATAAATTGCTAAAAAAGATGATTTTTTGTGTGTGAAAGACTGCCAAATTGTGTGAAGATATACACACTATATTGAAAGTTAGTAGTATCAAATGTATAAAGACTTTATACGAGCCTCTGTTGAGAGTTAATCTACCAAAAACTGGAGTTAAAAAATATTGAAATTGGTAAGTGATATGTTGGCTTACTAAAAAGTTTGGTAAATTCTTCTTTCTTGTTTAGGTAACTGGGGTCCTCATCTTATTGTCGTGCCAACAAGTGTTATGCTGAACTGGGAAATGGAATTCAAGAAGTGGTGTCCAGCTTTCAAAATTCTCACATATTATGGAAACCCGAAAGAGAGAAAGCAAAAAAGACAGGTAAATGAAGGTGGATTTGTGCAGTAGTTCACGTGATTTTGTATTTTTTCTCCTTATCTTTAATACAAGTCATAGAAACATTGCATGTAATCCATTGAAGAGTAGGAGTGAATATCTTTATGACTGTATTGTTTATTGTAGGATGCGAGTTAATATATGTATGAAAGACATTAATGTTTTTGTGTGCTTAGGTGAGTATAAACAGAACAGTGTGTTTGAATAAAATTTAGAAAAATAAAGTAATTTGTAGAGTTCCTTTACAAATAAAGAAAAAAAATTGAAGTTATCTAGTATAAAAATTGGGGTACAGGCATTCTTCGCGTATGCACCATACATATTATGCCATATCGGTGCAGTAACCATCCAGTATCAAGGAAAACTTTGTCAGATATTGAAAATTTGAAATATTTAAAGAATAAGTTCTATATCATTACCGCAGTGGCTATTGTAAATAGTTGGAGTTTGACCAAAACGCGCACCACAACAAAATTCTACAAGTCAAAGATTGTTAATATAATTTTCAGAATATTGGCTTGTTTACCATTATAATCACAATATACAGTAGTAAAATACCCAGTGCAGAGAATAAAGATGTTGTTGCTGTTTAAGTTCCCACTTGTTTTCCTGATTCTCACCATTTAACTTCCAGTTTATATATACTAGAGTTAGAATAAGTTTTTATGCTTGAATTAGAAAAGTGGTTCATAATTAAAATATTTTTTAGGATATTTCTTACTTCTTGATGTAGAATGTAGTTTGTGTAGAAGCAAAATTCAGGATTATTATAAATTTAATGCATTAAATTTACCAAATTCAGAGAGTACAAATCTTGACCACATCTCTACTGTGAAATGGGCTGCTTTGAACGAGAAATTATGCAACTGCTTTGCATTTTCTGCCAAGTTTATCGACTCGACTGATATACCTTTCCACTTCTGATCCACTTCACATGTCGTACAACAATTATTGGAGAATAAATTATACTAAAAATCCTTAGAGGTTTTGCTCATTTTTAGCCAATCTGTTTTTTTTTCTGTTTTTTTTCTGCATGTTCCAGAGAAAAAAGATGGAGGAGTGTACGCTCTTTAAAATAATCCGCAAGACATTTAAAGTGTATTACAAGAGCTTCAAAAGTAAATCCTATTATGGACTGAGAGTGCACTTTTACTTGTATACTTTCACTGGACCTGTCGGGCTTTCACCAACGGCAGAGCTGGTCATGCAATTTGTTGCTCAGAAAATTAGTCAAATTGTACATCTTATTTATTATATAATAATTTGGCTACGGTCCTGTGTCGGACAATTACGGATGGAAAAGGTCTTGGGTATATATGTTAAAAATAATAAAGATTTTGGAGATTCTGTACAGTGAAGTTGATTTATATTAAACTTTGTTTCAGGGATGGACAAAACCTAATGCATTCCATGTGTGCATCACCTCTTACAAACTGGTAATCCAGGACCATCAGGCATTCCGCAGAAAACGGTGGAAGTATTTTATTCTGGATGAAGTAAGGACATTTGTCAAAAGTATATTAATAATATTGTTGAAAAATAAAAACAAAGTTAACTTATTAACAGTCAGAGATAAATATACCAACCCACTAACATCATGAAATCTTACACATTAATTCATTTTTGTACATTCGGATTAGAAAGAAGTTGATCTTTAGAAGCTAGTAAATACATTTTTAACTTCAACCTCAGCAAGGTTTTTTAAGTAAGAGTACATCTGTTTAGTTTGATAAATTCCAGTTTCAAGTTTTGATAGAACTATATCTTTAAGTAGTGCAATTCTTTTGTGACGTAGTTATTTGGGTGTTTTTCTTGGGAGCTTCCCGTACCTCTGTTTTTGTTGCCTATAAAGTTTAAATGAAGTAAAATAGAACAGTTTTTTTTTACTGTATCTAATGCAGTTGGTACTATTTTTATGTTCATGTGACTAATAGTTCGAAGATAATTATTTCTATCCATTATTCCTGTCAGGACTGGAGACACATTTCAGGTGTCAATAGCACAACTTCATATCGTATTTAAATATTGAAGTAATAATTGCCGCTTTTATTAAAAAACCTTTTTATTCTGTGGAATTGATATTTGATTATTGTATTGCATTTATTTAGCATAATTCACTAAGAATGTGAAAAAATTCTTCCAACTGATTACAAGGAGTCTCGTCAGTAAATAATGGATTTTCCACTTTTTATAGTAGTTTTCTACCCATCTGTGTAAAGTACAATTTTGGTTGAGTACTCTTTTTGTCTAATATAAATTAATTTGTAGTCATTAAAGATACTTAAGTAGAAAGTTTTGTGCATAGGACTTAAAAATTCCATAGAAATTAATTTAATTCAAAACCTACTGTTTATTATTTGTGGGAACACAATGTAATGTTTCCTATTCTCTGAACTGGTGGTTGTGTTTTATTTAACAGCAGTTTGGAAGAGTACGGTAACATATCGTACATGTAATTTTTGTTAACGCTTTTTTATAGAGAGGGTATGACTCTCTCTCTTAAGAATATTTTTAAGCATTTGAGGTCTTAAATTTCTGCCGAATTGATTTGTAATTACTCGGCAGAGCCGCTGATCTCGGAGAGAATTCTCTGAAAGAATACTGTTCTGGTTGCACTAGTGAGGTGCTTTTCAGACCATTTTTTTCAGAAACAAATACTTAACTGATTCTTTTAGATACTTATTGATATTCACTTTTAAATATATCTTGGAGATGTTTGATTTTATTGCCATTTTTAAAGAGGGCCATATATTCATATAACTTGTTTTGTGTGTGTGTTGCTCATTTCAAGAAGGGATTTTCGAAACTATACAATTATATTGGTTATTTAAATAAAATTGTATTTATTAATTGTTTTATTTCTTCTACCAAATATGTAGCATGTCAGTCTATGGGCCTTAAACCTGTTGCTGGCTGATCTAGAATTGTGCCTTACTGCTTTTGCTGCTCACCGTATTAAAAAGTTCCAGACATTACCACGATTTATTGAGGAAATTGATAGTTATCCTGATCCACCTCCCAAATGTCCACCTGGGAAAATACGCTTGCACATTCGGACATCCACTGCATCACAGGTAAGATAGATATTAACATTGCTATCTCGTTTAAACATACTTTGAGAACTTTCAAGACCATTCATCTTTATGTTTTCAGGTTTCAAAGGTTTTCTCCTGGGAAAAAAAAAAAAAAGTATCATTATAAGGTACAGTGTCATTAGCAAGGATTAGTGTTTGTACTCTTAAAGCATATTGTAAAAGCACATAAAATATAAAAGAAAAACCTGATTATACGAATAACCATGATAGCAACTGAATTCAGATTACCACAAATATACACCCAACAGTAACATCTGTTTCCATGTATATCATTCCATTTCAAAAATTGAATCCGAAAACTCTCCATTTTGAAAAATCATTTGTACGTTGCTCAGAATTTGGTATAAAACATTCGCAAGGGATTTATTACAAACAGTTGTTGCTTTAATTATTTTAAAGTAATTTGATCAGCTGATTTTAATAACCAGATCCAAAGTTTAAAGGCTGGATATGAACTCTTAAATAAGAGAAAGGCTTTATAATTAATAGAGACCAAAGACTTTCATAATATACATTGCTTTCGAGTTGTTGTTTATTTAACAAAAATTTCACAATAAAAGTCTTTGTTTTGTTTTTATTTAGCCAAGTACCTTTTATAGGGATGAAGACTTCTCTTAAATGATAAGAAGAGAAACAGGATCTCTTAAAAGCTCTGAAATCTTGTTAAATTAAACTTGTATATGTGCTTTAAAGCTTGAGAGATATTTTAGTAAAGACGTGTTAATCGTAGAAGACCAAATACTAGAACTCACTGTATTGTTATATTTATAGTTATATCTCGTTTTTTTGTTGGTTGTTTTTAATGCTTTTATATTGAGCATCTGATTTTTTACAGGGGGTTAATTGCACTTCTTAGAATGATTTGGTGACACGTTAACACTTGTACAGTGTCACCATTGTAAGCATATGGCTCGTGTTATAAACCTTTACTAAAAATGATGTTCATGTATCAAGAGTTGTAAACGATGTAGAGCCTAGGCACAATATTTTGAAGAAGAAAACCTTCGTAGTTTTCACTGTATTTGGAAAACCTTTGCAAAGTAGTACTTAGAACAGCACTGAGTGCCAAAATCACATTTCAACTCAGTCTGAGGTGTACTTAACCCTTTACTGCCTGGCATTTTGTGAGGTCATGTGGTCAATTAGTTATAAAGTAAAGATATAACTGAAGTGTTCAAATTAAGGAATTTTTACTAATATAAATATATATGTTTTGTTTATAGATAAAACAAGAAACTATTGAATAAGATTAGTATGAAAACTCTAGTAATACATTCTCTGGCAGTTGTTAGGGCAGTGCGTAAGAGAATAATGCTGCAAAGCTTAGTATTAAAGAGTGATTAGAATTAGTTTTCTCCCCCTAGCTATATTTTTATAGCATTCAGTATCTCTTAGTGTTGTTTTTGTTTTTAGGCATCTCTTACTAAATTTCATTATTTTTCACTTCTTTTTCATCAGCCTGCTTCAGGAAGAGCTTCTCCAATGACGGGTGTGCAGAATAGAGCTGTGTCACCTGCACCCCTCTTAAGACCCACTGCCCCAACAGTGCCTTCTAGGCCCATTGGGTTTGCCCAGCCCCAGTTAGCTGCAACTCAGCAGAGGTTACTGGTTTTAACTAGCTCAGGAAATGTAGTAGGACCATCTTCCCAATCCATCAGTCCTGTTGCTGCACTTGGCACTAGTCAGTCAGGAGCAGAATACACACTTCATCATATACAGAAAACTTCTGCTGGCCTAGGTAAAGGAACTTTGGATTTCAATATTGTATTTTGTTTTTATGGTACACTGTTCCAGTTTATACTTGCTTTGTTTTTCTTTAAAAAAATCACTTGAAATGTTATGAAATCCTAAAGATCTCATAAAAGTTTTCTGGAATGTTATCATTTGAATGTAGCTTGTGATTGGTTGAGTTTAGAATGTAGGGAATATTTCACCCGACGTGTGGTGTGATTATGTATTTTGTTATGGTAGTAGTTGCTATATTTACTGTAGTCAACTTCTGGATATAACTTATATAGAACATTTTATATTAATTTCAGTTGGAATTCCCGCAGTGTCTTCAAAATTAGGCACAACCCTTCATCTTCAACAAAACACACAGTTAGGAACGGGAGTGGCAACACCTTTTGGTATTGGAAGGCTTCTTCAGACACCATCTGGCCAACATGTACTTCTTACACCTGCAACTCCTACCATTTCTTCTGATCAGTCTGTACTCTCGAGTGTTGGGGCTACTGTCAGTCAGCAGTTAACACAATCTTCACGTGAGTTACATACCATGAAATTTTATCCTGGATTTTGTTACACTTGAAATGTTCTTAGTTTTGGCTATAAAATAATTCCTTTCATTCTTAAATAATTCTAAAACAATCATTGGAAATGACTGACTGTATGGATTTGTATTGCCTCATTATTTCACGAAATGACCAGTTTATACTTTACTGGCCTAATCATTATAAATATAGACACTTGTTTAGGGTATCTGTCTAAATAGTCTGTGAAATTACTAGTTAAGATGGCATGAGTCTGATTATCCTAGCCCCCAAATCACTCCTCTGGTTTCAGGCCATCAAGAAGGTTGTTATTTTACATATGGTTGTATGGATATGGCTGATCTGGACATCACCTTGTACTAGATGTGTGTGTATATGTATAGACACACTATATTAATTGTTGTGGAAGTTACTCCTTGCTGTACAAAAGTTTTCAAAAACTAATGTTATGATGTGGCATGAGCTTGGAGACGTTCAAGGTTCTCTTTGATAGAGCTGTACATAATTTATTTAAGAATAATAAGAGTTAACTTTTACAAATAGTGAAATTAATTATATATTTGTTAGGCTTAACTATATCTAAGACATTGAATTATTTTTAACAAAGTGAGCTGGTGCTTATCATTAAGCTTTTAATTTTATTATTGCTAACAGGCAAGTGTAAAACGTAGCTTTTGGGTCAACTGTTAAATAACAGCATAGTATAAAACTGTGCAACATGGTGCTTTTTTATTTTATTATAAATAATAAATTTATCTCCCCGTTGATGTAAAAAAACCTTATTGCTTTTGTTCCATGCAGTAGATGTGAGAAAAGCATTGCATTCTGGTGTTGGTATAAAAGAAACACTTGGCTTTGGTCATGGTCTTGTGAAACTTGTATTAAGATTTAAAGTTTGCTTTTACGATGGAGTACGAACTTTCAACGAAGGTAAGGGGGTTGGAGTATAGAAAGTATGCGAGTTATATATTTGTTATAAGTTGCAGCTGACGTAAAGTTCTCAGTTGTCAGAAATGTGTTTATTAGGAAGTCCACTAACTGGATGCTAATTTTGCTAAAGAAAACATTGAGACCTATCACCCAGCTAGTTTTTGCAACCAGCACTTCTGGCTCTCTACTGGTCTCGTACAGAAATATTCTCCTGATCTCATCCTCTGGCTGTAGAAACATGCTGTCCAGACAGATGATCAGGGACAAATAAAGACTGTTGTGTGAAGCCTGTATGATTAGTTTTGGGGGGGTAGAATACTTAAAATGTTTCTTAACAATTACTTTATGGAACTTCGTAGGATCACTTCAAGATGCCCTGAAAGAGAAAGTAATATCCTCAACGGCACCAGCAACAACAGTGTCCACTAATGTCGTCCTTAACCCAAGCACACCTGCAAGTACTTCTGCTGGAAAACCAGTTCTGAAAGTAACCCCTTTAACTGTTGTTACTCAACCAGCAACTGCAGGTTTGTATTGACTAAGTGAATGAAACATTCTCTTTGTTGATGTGCATTTGAAAATCAGTAGCAGTGCTTAGAGATAGTTGTATTATAGATTAATGCTGTCTTTAACTTTTGTTCTTTCATCTCGTGTTAACCATTGTTCCCTAATAAATTTCGATCCCACTGGAAGCACTTAGATTCTGGGTAGATTTGTTGTTCGTGGTCAGTGTTTTGTAGACTGAATATAGAAGTGTTTGGCCAGACTAGTTCCTTCAGGTAAAAGAAAATCAATAAATATCCATCATGACCAAAATGATATGGTGGATTTGTCAATCATGTCTAGCTTTGGGTTACTGTGAGTCACAGTTATTCCTGCATAAGTTGGACAGAGTCATTTGTTACTTAAAAAGTGTTTAACAGCAGCCACAGAATAAATTAAAACTCCTTAGTTATAAATGTTGTAAGAAACACTGAAAAATGTCACATACAATGTTGCTAAAAAAAATGTACATGGTAATACACACACACACACACACACACAAAGACTGTAAAAAATTAAATTCTTAGTTTCAGAAATGTATGGGTCTAACTGATGAATGGTGACAGTTATATCACTTGTGAAAAACTGGTGTTGATAGGTGTACAGAGTCGAGTATTCAACATCTGTATGCTGTGCAACTCACAAAGTTCAGTACCAAAGAAGAAGAAATAAATTTACTAATGTGACTCCATCTAAACCTGTTACTTGTGGAGACACCTCATCGTCTGTGGAACAGAAAATGGACAACTCCACGAAGCTCTTATTTCAACTCGTAAGTTTTTATGCTTTTATCAAATGTGAATTATGGATTCATTCTGATGCTTTAGTGTCTGGCTAGTTAAATATAGTATGAGTAATTAAAAGTAATAAACCATCTCTTTTATAAATGGTATTTTTGTTTATAAGATTAGAAATTTGTGGGTGGGTGGGTGCAGTTTTTAAAGGCTTTACTCTGAATTACAACTTTTTAATGGTACGTGCCATTTATTTTCTCTATATTTCTCACAGCTGTCATTTTAGTCATAAGTTTGTAAAAAAACAAATTTATGACTATTTCTGGTTTTGATAATTTGCAAGCGCTGACAGAAATAATACTAAAAAGTATCAAACATATCAGTAAATGCACATTCAAAATTAAAAATTTTTATCAAGTGTTTTAGTTTTCAAACATTTGCACACTAGATTACTTTATTATCATGATGTATGAATAATCTTTGCAATCAAAACCCAATTTTAATAGTATATAAGCTTTAAGGCCTTAATTTTATAAGGTAATATTTTAAAAAATTCACAATTTTAGATCGTATAAGAATTGTGACATTTGCTCTCTCGGTTTTTCCCTCTTCTCTAATTTATTTACCACCCTTACAAGAAGAAGAAAATTTAACGAAATTACTTATTAAAGTATTGTCATTGCTCAGACAAAGCATATCTTTTATAGACATCAATGTTATTTAGTTACAGCGACATAAGATAGAAACTCAATCCACCTCTTGCCATGCCCATCTCTTGTAAATTGCCAGTAGTTCCCTGTAATGTTATATTGCATTGTTTTCTGTACAAAAAAATTGTCCATTTTGCTTCCAGTTGAAACTTGATTCTCACAGGAAACACATCGATGAACTTGAACATAATTAGAAAGTCAGAAAAATTATGATAGTTATTGAATGCTGTCTGCTTTTTATGTGTTGTTATTTTCTGTTCTTAGGTGCATTATTTTGTTAACCCTCTCCAGACGGGTCAAAGGCCATGTCATCTCATTTGTTGACTTGCATTCAAAATTTTATTGAACTACTATTTCATGAATTTCAATAAGTTTGGTATCAAACTGGAGATTATAATTCAAAGTTTAGTATCATACATTATTTGGTTTCTTAATTTAAAAGTAAATATTAAAATATGCAGTTTTTGTGCATCATATGGTATGTTGATTGCAGCACTGGTTAAAATTAGATATTTGTGATGTCAAAATGCTAATTCTATAATCTCATACAAATTAGGAACTAAAATTGCTGATATTGACAAGCTACAATATAAAGTAACCTAATATTTTTACTGTTTGCTGATATATCAATCGTACTGAATCAAACACAGTGGCTTGACTCACCTCTTTCCATTTTTGGAAAATGTTCTGATGCATAAAGGTATTTATCTTAAAATGAAAATTACTTTGCATGTTGGATAGGCAACATGGAGGGAGGAGGCATGAGAAAAACATTGCTTAACCAACCTTAAGACTTAATAAAAAAATTAATATTTTGTGTATGAAACCATTGTATAATATTTACTGATAATCTGCTAACGAATTTAAAAGTTATAGCATAAAGACTATAACAAACACAAAATGGTTATGATGTCGGTCCCAGGGGCTGAGCATGTACTGAAAGAGCTAAATAAAAAGTATAAAGTATAAAAAAAGTATGGTTAAATTTCATTGATAGTCGACGGCAAAAAGAAAAAAACCCAGGTAACTACTGTATTTATTTTTCATGTATATTTTATTCATTGTTATACAAGTAAAAATTAAAAACTTTTTAAGTTTTAAGATTAGATTTATTAAAATAAAGAAGAAAAAAATATTGACAGAGTATGCTCATGAGTAGCCCAGCCTGTGGCTTACACAATTTGATAGGGTAATGTGAACTATATGTTCACTAAGTGATTTACAACTTGGAAGAATTGTTAGTTAGAGACGATTCAAAGGGCAATAAAATAATAACAAATAGTAGAAACAGATGTGTACTGTTACGAGTTATAGCTATTTAGGATAAGCAAGTGTTTCATATTACAATTTGAAGTCATTCTAGAAAGAAAAAAGGGGTAATTTAGTTTTCATTTGTATTTGGGTGGTGGGGTGGTTATGAGGTTGGTCAAATTGACACTAATCTCATATAGAGCTATTGGTTGAGAAAATAACATGAAATATAAAGTTTTATTGAAAGAAAATGTTTAGAATTTATTTAGAAGGTTTTAGAGATCATACAAATGAAATTTGACACTTTTTAGATGAAGAAAAGTATTTTTAATATTGACATGAAATTCACCTTGAACTTGGAGGAGTCAACATGTTGACTTCATATAGTCATGGAGAAATATTTAGTGAAAATACTTCATTAAAAATTCTGATTTTTTGTCTACAAAAGATTTATGCTTATCGAAAGCTTATAGAATTTTGTGAATATACATAAAAGATATAGCATAGAAACTATAAAAGTCAATTTGGGGGTCACGAAATCAGGCAGTACAACTGAGTCCGTAGCAATACTTTAAGTGGAAAGAGACAGTTTAGTCAATTAACAAATTTTATTTATTTTGTTGGTTCCAGTTACTTTTATAATTTGGCGTCACGAAATCAGGCAATGCAACTGAGTCCGTAGCAATACTTTAAGTGGAACGAGACAATTTAGTCAATTAACAAATTTTATTTCTTTTGTTGGTTCCAGTTACTTTTATAATTTGGGGGTCACGAAATCAGGCAGTCCAACTGAGTCCGTAGCAATACTTTAAGTGGAACGAGACAGTTTAGTCAATTAACAAATTTTGTTTCTTTTGTTGGTACAAGTTAATTTTATAATTCAAGTATTTATTACTGATTTTTTTCAGAAATCCTTAGAAGGAAAGAAGAAAGATTTTCGAAAGAACAAACTGAAGCTTCTAGGATATACAAATTCCCAAAGGTGTGCAGCTTGTCCTATTTACGGCCATGACCTTGTAGAAGCTGTAACTGTTACCAATGATGTTCGTCAGTGCCCTAAAGGGAGACCTTGGGGAGGAATGGGTTATGTGAACTGTCAGAATGCTCCATTGACTCTTCACAATCCCAGAAATCTCTGGCATCAGACACAAACGCTGAATGAGATGGTTTACACTCCAGAGACACTGCTCAGTGAATTACATGATGTTATAAGTAGGTAAGTAATGATGGTGTGCAAGAAACCTTTATTTTCAACTTTTATGAACATTTGTTGTAATTGTCTTTACAGCAAGAGAGAGAGAGAAAGAAATATGAACTGTAAAAACATTATTTGAACAAAAATGACAAATAAAGTATGTCCTTAAAGCTAAAGATTGCAGTTAAAGTACATCCTTAACGCTCTGTTACAGTAAAGATAGCAGATAAGGTACATCCTTAAAGCTCTGTTACAGTAAAGATAGCAGATAAGGTACATCCTTAACGCTCTGTTACAGTAAAGATAGCAGATAAAGTAC
>NW_013668098.1:151919-153954 GCF_000517525.1 Limulus polyphemus
CATCCCTTGATAATCCACACCTACAAAACATTATATAGAATCCCTTGATAATCCACACCTACAAAACATTATATAGCATCCCTTGATAATCCACACCTACTAAACATTATATAGCATCACTTGATAATCCACACCTACAAAACATTATATAGCATCCCTTGATAATCCACACCTACTAAACATTATATAGCATCCCTTGATAATCCACACCTACAAAACATTATATAGCATCCCTTGATAATCCACACCTACTAAACATTATATAGCATCCCTTGATAATCCACACCTACTAAAACATTATATAGCATCCCTTGATAATCCACACCTACAAAAAATTCAGTAGCTGGCATTCAGAATGGATTGTATTGATATTAGGGTTTTTATTCTTTCGTTTTGAATTATTTCTTCATCTCGTGCAGATGTAGTTTTTGAAGAGTAACCTTACGTTGCAGGTGCTTCGTCCATTTCTTTTGAGAAGATTAAAATCTGAAGTGGAGAAACAGTTGCCAAAGAAGTATGAGCATGTTATTATGTGTAGACTCTCTAAGAGACAGAGGTTTTTGTATGAAGACTTTATGTCCCAAACAAAGTAAGTTTATTAGAGAAATTTATTTTTACACATGAGCATCATGTTGATTTTCACAATATTTGTTAATGTAAGACATAGTAATTCTTAGATTCTTTTTTTTTACCATACTGGGTCATTAAATTTGTTATTCCAGTAAATCTTTAATCTTTAAAAAGATGATTCTTTATACCAGTTTTTGGTGTATAATGATTGACAAAGTTTGAGATTTAGGAAGGTCTTGCATACCATTGAAATTCATGTAAGTTTTGTTATGTTTTTGTTGTACATTCTATCAAATATTTTAATAAACTTTTTTAAAGAGGTTCTCCGGCATTGATTGAGCAGCGTGTTTATTACTTCATAAAACTTTGACTTTTGTCATGACTTCACAGACACATGATTGGAAACATAAATTAGTTTAAATATAGGTAATAGTAGTATAAGTTAGGTACCAAGTATTTAGTGAACAGCAAAATTTGACATGCTGGATGCAGTAGTTCGTCAGAAAGGTCGTTTTGCCCTTGGACTTTCCTGTTATCCAAATATTCTTAGAAAATTGAAAAAAAAACTTTAAAATCAAAACGTTTCTATTTACAAATTTCCGGAAATTTTATGAAAAAAGTACAAATTTGGGTTTGTAATTTAAATGATAGAAAATTCTGGACCCACTGATAGAATTCCTCGGGTGTTCGAGTTCCGTCGAGGACAGATGTGATGAGACTTGGTAATATTATTGCAGTTGAAGTGAGTTTAACATATAAATTCTTCTTCTCGGAAAACTCCATCTTTATTGTTAGATTATTTTTAATTAACTTCAAAAATCCAAATCTTTGTCACGTTGGAAGATGATGATGTTGACTGACTATTCTTCAGCAGTAAGAAAATCATCCCTCCTATACTGAAGAATATATTTCACAACATTTGATCTTGTAGGTGTGGATTATCAAGTGATGCTGTATAAAATCCTGTAACAGGAATGATAGAAGGAAGCCACGAGTATAATGAAAGTTTAATCAAAAGACTACATAAGGTGAGAATCATTAATTAAATATCTTGAGTTATCAAGGGTTTTAAAATTGTTTTGTGTGGGCACACAAAACAATTTTAAAACCCTTGATAACTCAAGATATTTAATTAATGATTCTCACCTTATGTAGTCTTTTGATTAAACTTTCATTATACTCGTGGCTTCCTTCAATCATTCCTGTTACATGATTTGCACACAAAACAATTTTAAAATCCTTGATAGCTCAAGATATTTAATTAATGATTCTCACCTTATGTAGTATTTTGATTAAACTTTCATTATACTCGTGGCTTCCTTCAATCATTCCTGTTACATGATTTGCACACAAGACAATTTTAAAACCCTTGATAACTCAAGATATTTAATTAATGATTCTCACCTTATGTAGTATTTTGATTAAACTTTCATTATACTCGTGGCTTCCTTCAATCATTCCTGTT
>NW_013668098.1:154554-155322 GCF_000517525.1 Limulus polyphemus
CAAGTGATGCTGTATAATTTTTTGTAGGTGTGGATTATCAAGGGATGCTATATAATGTTTTGTAGGGGTGGATTATCAAGTGATGCTGTATAATTTTTTGTAGGTGTGGATTATCAAGTGATGCTATATAATGTTTTGTAGGTGTGGATTATCAAGGGATTCTATATAATTTTTGATTTAGAGGAAAGTATGACTTTTGATTAAAAGTTCGATTGTTCCTCTAGGACGAAAGAAACTCTTGCATCAGGGAATTTCATGAGTGTCATCAACATCCTGATGCAGCTGCGTAAAGTATGTAATCATCCCAACCTGTTTGAAACCCGGGCAACTGTATCACCTTTCATGATGGAAGGTCTCTGCTACAGCACCTCATCCTTAGTATGGAGTGTACTGGAGTATGACCCATTTAAGGTATGGAGGATAACGCTTGTTTCTGTCACTTGGGAAAATTGGTTTTCAGTATAATTTAGACTATAAAATGTTTTAAATCTTTTAATGAAGAGTGACTTAATGTTTTAATTTATTGAAATGAAAACCTTCCAAACTTATACTGGTTCCTACTCAAGTTGAAAGGCAAGTTTAATATAAGTTTCCATTTTATGTTTGCGTGTGATATACACACACACACGTACGTAGCTGTGTAAAGTACAATTTGGTTGAGTACTCTCTTTGTTTAATATAAATTAATTTGTAGTCATTAAAGATAATTAAGTAGATAATTCCATAGAAATTAATTTAATTCAAAACCTACTGTTTATTATTCATAGG
>NW_013668098.1:156146-166173 GCF_000517525.1 Limulus polyphemus
AAAGTACATCCTTAACGCTCTGTTACAGTAAAGATAGCAGATAAAGTACATCCTTAACGCTCTGTTACAGTAAAGATAGCAGATAAAGTACATCCTTAACGCTCTGTTACAGTAAAGATAGCAGATATAGTACATCCTTAAAGCTCTGTTACAGTAAAGATAGCAGATAAAGTACATCCTTAAGCTCTGATTACAGTAAAGATAGCAGATAAAGTACATCCTTAACGCTCTGTTACAGTAATAGTGGCAGATAAAGTACATCCTTAAAGCTCGCTTGTAAAAAAAAAAGTGTAGATGTGTTGAAGAACTCTGTGAATTGCTCTACTTATTACACGAGTACAGATAATTGATAAGAACATAAAACAAATAATGGAGGGAGGAGGAGTTTGTCTGTTAAATGAAATTATTGTTTAGGATGTTATTTTTTTCCCAGGTTTGTTTTTGTTGTTCCTGGAGTTTCTGCCCCAAGAATAAAGATGCACATGTCCCATCCTCCCACCTCAACATTACAGAAAATCAAGTTATGGAAACAAAATATTCAAAAACAGTTGGCTCCTCTCTGTAGATATCTGCATCCAATCAGCAGTAACATGTCAACCCAGTTTCCAGATTTAAGACTTATACAGTATGATTGTGGTATGTATTGTCTAAACATTATTTTGAGTGACATTTTTAATTATAAATTATATATTTTTGTGTTTATTAATAAAACGAAATATTTATGTATATTTAAAAAAGATGTGTGTATAATGTTCTTTGGCTATTGTTGTCATTATGTTCTCTTGTGAATTAAAGTATGGCTTATCACATACATTGTTCAGTTTTGTGTATACTCTAACAGATAATACAGTAATTACTGTTCAACGTGTTATTTCAGGTAAACTTCAAACTCTAGACAAGCTTCTGTGGCAATTAAAAAATGATGGACACAGAATTTTAATATTTACTCAAATGTCAAGAATACTCGACATACTTGAACAGTTTTTGAACTATCATGGCCATACCTACCTTCGTTTGGATGGTAGTACACGAATAGAACAAAGACAGGTAAGTATTTAACTTCAAAAGCTTCTTATTTTATTGGTTTCAGAGAAAAATATTAGTACTCTGGGAACTCGTATCAGGTGTATATGTCAAACCTGTGATACCTGGTTTGAACGTGCGTTTAGTTTATGAAGAGATTGTTTCAAAAATTTATCAAGTTTATATTTCAGGTAATTAGTGAAAAATTAAAACACGACCTTTTTTTATTCTGTACTGAAAAATAAACCAAGGAGAGTTCATCCTTGAATGATTTAACGTTCTCCAAATATGAAAATTATATAGTAAACTTTTCAGACATTTGAGACTATGTTATGTTTTTCTTTAATTGAAAGTTGTGTTTTAGTTAATGTAAGTCTTGCGATATGTAAGTAAATTTGTATAGTTAAGGAATTGTTTGACTTGTGTTCAATTCAGTGTTTGTGTGACAATAAGTTGAATTGTTTTAGTGTAAGAGAACTTGTAATACATAGAAATGTTCCGTCAATTTTTGTACAGGCTTTGATGGAAAGATTCAATGCAGACAAGCGTATCTTCTGTTTCATCCTTTCTACTCGTTCAGGGGGTATCGGAGTAAACCTGACAGGAGCAGATACTGTTATTTTTTATGATAGTGACTGGAATCCAACTATGGATGCCCAGGCCCAAGATCGATGTCACAGAATTGGTCAAACACGTGATGTTCACATATACAGGTGAAGATTACTCTGTATGCTCACAGGAACATTAAACGTTTAGCTGAAGGAAAGATGAAAACATACTTTGTTTTAGATTTTGATAAAGCACTTTCATTAGACAATCTAATTAATTTTTCTTCCATTTCTGATAGTTCTTAAAAATATGATTAATAGAAAAAAAATTGTTGGATTAATTTATTGCAAATCTAAAAAACCAGAGACATGTGTAGAATTTTTTTATATTAAACCTTAGTATCATGTTGTAATACTGGAGTTTGCTACCACAATAATTTTTGAGCACAAATAATGCTAATTTTTATTTAAAGTGTTCTATACATACTTGTATTGAAGAAATATGACTACTACTATAACAATATTTTTTTAGACTATTAGACTACTGTACTTGAGATTAAAGGAATAATTTGTTTTGTGTGCTTATAATTATGTTTTTAGGAAATAAAGTAGCCGTATAAAATATATAATTAATACAGGTAATGCATGAAATTACAAATCACGTGCACTGTTGTTTGGCAAATGACGAGTTTTAGTTGTCAAACACTAAAAAAAAAATTCAACTAGCTGGCCATTTTTCTTTAAATAGGCTAGTCAGTGAAATGACTGTAGAAGAGAATATCCTGAAGAAAGCAGGACAGAAGCGGTTGTTAGGAGATCTTGCCATTGAAGGAGGAAACTTTACCTCTGTGTTTTTTCAGAAGGTGTGTGAAATAGGTTTGTTTCTAAGATTATGTGGCAATGAATAAGTAATAATAAAAAAAAAATGGTTCAAATGTTGAACAAACAGTGGTCCTTTAATTCATCTTATCACAGCACCCACTACAGCTCATACTTTACAGCTAATTTTTATACTTATAATAGTCCTTTTAATTAAGTGTGCATGGGTCCAGTCTGATGGACTAGTCCACTATTGGAGAAGAAGTGTTGACTATAATTCCGAATTTACTATTAGTATTTACATGAAATGTGGCAGGATTTTAGTAATATGTACAAATATGTTGTACACACAAAACCAGATGTGTTACAGAAGTATTTGTACTCAGGATATGTCTGTGTATTGATGACAAGTTTGATTCAGACTCTTTACAAGTCAGAGTGCAAGATTATGTTGATGTAAAGAGTAAAAATACTTTTATCCATTGTAAAGTTTGCATATTTTATTTACATAACCTCTAGAACCTTTGAAACTCCTGTGTACAGTTTTTTGTTGTATCTGGTACTCACTCTCCTCTACCATAAATAGTTGGAAAATGACATGAAATACATAATACCGTGTTTAATGACCTCTGGACTTTGGACATCACTCAAACATGTAGGATTAATATACTCCCACTGGTGTTTGTTTTAGTGTGTGTATCTATAACATGGAAAGATGGTATTACGGATTTATTTATTTATTATTTTCAGTATTGTTTATTAACTCTTAACACGGGGTTGGTCAATTTGACCAACCACGTAACCTCTTTGTACTCGATTAAAGTCTTTATAGATTTTTAGTAAGCCAACGTATCACCTACCAATTCCAGTATTTTTAACTTCAGTTTTTGGTAGATTACTTCTCTCAACAGAGGCTCGTATAGTCTTTACATTTGACACTACTAACTTAAATATAGTTTGTATATCTTCACTAAATTTGGTAGTCTTTCAGTTCATATTATCAAGTCTTTCACAAAGAAAAAATCTTATTTTTTAGTGAATTATTTTTAATAATCTAAAATGATTTGTCCAAGAACATATTGAGTACTTGTGTTGAATAGTCTGTGTGGAAAATGATTTTAGCGCTAAAATTAAAAATACTTTTCTTTATCTCAAAAATATCAAATTTCCTTTGTGTAATCCCTAAAACCACCTAAAAAAAGGCAAAATTAATCAAAATTATCCCTCTTTTTTTCGTTCTAGAATGACTTCAAATTGTAACATGAAACTACATTAGTTTGTCCTAAGTAGCTTTAAGCTTGTAACACTATACATATATTTATAATTAAATTTTATTGTTTTCTTGCCCTTTGAACCATGTCTAACTATTATCTGTGTCTTAATAAGTTGTGAATCACTCGGGGCATGTTCAGCTCATGTTATGCTGTCGAATTACATTACCTACGTGCTTGCCTCATGAAACATTTTTATTATATTATTATTTGTTTTACCTAATCTGAATTTAACTAATTTAAAAAGATCCCTATTTTTACATTTTAGTTACTTTTATAATGATAATAATAATATTAAACATGAAAAACAAGAAATAAAATACTTAACCAATTTTCTTTTTTCTTGCTGTAAATTGTCGATGAAACTTAAGTCTATTTATTTTATTCTAATGGTAGTAGTGCGTTAAATAATTTTCATTTAATTAAATAATGTACCAAAGAACATAGACTAATAACATGCAAAAAGCAGACAATTTCCCTTAACCCTAAAAATTTTTCTGGCTTTCTAACTATAAGACAAGAGCTGTTACAAGTTCATCCAAGATAATCGTTAAATTTCCCATGGGAATGAAGCTTTTATCCTGAGTGAAATTGATGCTTATCTGCTCAAAACACAACGTTATACAATACGTCATTTGATAGATGTAAATCTTGACTTTTTGTTGGTTATAGGTAGTATATAATTAAATATAAAAGGGAACTATTAACAAAGCCTGAAAGAGAGGATGTAGCAGGAGTTTGATTTTTAATTTATAACTTTATAATTATAATTATATTTATAATTTATAAATTGAAGGTGATAAAAATTATGGTTCGTTTGAGCAGCAATGCTTCTTTAGAGAGTAATATATGTTTAATTTTATACTTTTTCGAGGGGTGGTGGATAAAACAGAGAAGAGAAGCCTAGAGAAAATATGTCACATTTCTCACACTAGGGGAAATTCAGGATGTTTTTAATATTGCCTTGTAGAATTAGGAACTTAAAACGTATATACTATTAAAACATGAATTATTACCTACATTTTTATGATATACTAATTGGTGTAATGTAAATAAAAAGTAGTTTTTGAATTTAAGACACCTAAACTTTCTGTCATGCATAGTAAAGGATACCCGAGGCAAAAGGGTTAATAATTTTGAATCTATTTATTTTTTGGAATTTTTAATTACAGAATGCTATCCGAGAGCTGTTTGGAATTAAAGAAGATAACTCTACAGACAGATGTGTTGTCAAGAAAGATCCAAATGATTCAGATGTTTCAAAACTTGGAGTAACTGCAGTGGAAGAAAAGCCGGTTGACCTCACTGAGAAATTCCTTCAGACTGAGTTAGAGCAGGTAAATATTGTAAAGTAAAACTTCTATTTCGTACATGAGTAAAAGCATATTCTGTCTGCTAGAGTAAAAATTACTTATTCATTGGTAATAAAAATATTTTTCTGTTGGACTTTCAGCAGATCACAGTGTTATATGGTGCTATAAAAGTATTAAGAAGTCTTGAAAGGTTTTCATGGGCTGATCTTTATGTTAGGAACCAGATATATTCTACTTATAAAGGGTTGAAGTTTTAAAGCTTGGGTATTTTCAGAGATCCAAAATATGAGTGTCTCGAGATCTGAGACATAAGACAGTCTTGTATCAAATTACCATATTCAAAATTTAAACCATATAATGCAAGGCTTAGAAAGTTACTTTTCTTCCTCCGAAGGTGGTTTGTAATTTAAATGTAAAATCAAGTTTATAATTCTAATTCACTGTAGGCAAACATGACAACTTATGAGTGACTTATCATCCACATATTACAGGCTTTAGGTATGGCTGAAGAGGAAAATGATGTAGAGGCAGCTAAAACCGCAAGAGCTGAAGCTGCTGCCGAACTGGCTGAATTTGATGAATCCATCCCAATAGATTCAGAAACTAGAGATAATGAGGAGAGGTCACAGGCTGAGGAGGAGCTGGATAAATTAATGGATCAGGTTTGTGTTTATTAAGATTATGTTCGGAATTTTATTAAAGCAATAGAATTGGGTATTACTACAGTAATTAGTTATATGCATACGAAGGTTCGTTAAAATGTATTACCATTGTTTTTGTGAGATGCGTAAAATACATTTAGGAATGTTGTATAACTTGTAATAAATATATTGTTTCATACATTTATGCATACTCGTGATATGCAGCAACAACGTTATAAAAAAAATATATATTTTGTTTTTACACAGCTGACACCTGTGGAGAAATATGCCATGCAATATTTGGAAACAATTCAGGATTCATTTTCATTGGAGCAATTAAAGCAAGCAGAGGTATGTAGTCTTCTCTTTGTTTGATAAGTTTGCAGTATGTTCATTATTAAGGATCTGGTTCTATACAAGTTGAAAGGTTTGATTGTTGTTATATTTAACCCTTTGGATGCTCTAATCGGATTTACCTCCACAGTGTTGCACAAACTTTTCCTCGTAGTGCAACAGTCGGGATACTTCGTCCTTGAATTTCCCACCTTAGTACTGTGCGTGCATATGTACATCAACAAGCATAAGTGGTACTAGTGGGTTTTGATATTGAAGAAGTGCTAAAAAAAGTTCAAATTCTAAATTTCATTTTGTAATGGATAATCAACACTTTTCGAGAACCCACCCCAAATTTAATTATGCACGCAAAGGGTTAATTTTAACGTGTATTGATGGATGGTTTAAATTATCAAGAGCTTACCACTGTTATTTTTCACTTACTATTAAAACATTTTGCTTAAAGTACAAAACTTTGCTAAGAGATTGAAATACCTGATGTATCATTGATAGAAAAATGTAAAATGACCACACAAATTAGATTTGACAGAGTAGAAATTTTAACAGTGTTGTTACAGTAATTAACAAAATACTTGTTTGTTTTTTTGTACCGTAAAATGTACCTGTAGGTTACAAAAGATGAGTGCTAAAGAGGTATACATTCTTACTATATATCCTTTTAGTATCAGTTAGTATGATACAGCTGTAATTCTACGGTTTGCAATCAGTTACATATTGACGGAATGTTTTCTTTATTTTAGTGCATATCTGTACTAAGTCACATATATTTTTCATCATACTTAAATTTAGGAGGAAATAGAAGCTCAAAAGAAAGACTGGGAACTTGGAAGACTGAAGGCCTTTAAAGAGGAAGAAGAAAGACGAAGAGCATCGTACGACGAGGAAGAAGATCCGAAAATCTCGTACAGTCGAGAGGACGCGTATAATCAGGTGCCTAAAAATTCCAAATCTGGTAGCAAAGGGAAAGATGTAAAAACATCTAAGAATAAATCTAAAGACACATCCCAGGGTGGGAAAGTAGGAACAAGAAGGGGTGAAACTCCGAAGCGTAGAAGTCGCCGGATAAGTCTCCTTCAAGAAAGAAGGCAGTATGAGGGTTGCAGTGATTCTGAAATTGAAGTTAATAAGCAAATTTTTGGCAGTAAAGCTGTTAATCATTTTGATGAGAAATGCTCTTATACAATGCCATGTTTTAGGCAAAGTTCTACAGAATTGAGGACAACTACTATCAAAATTAATTCTGAAGAAATAGGTAAAAATGTTGAGGACATTAGCACACACAGCTCACCAGATAGTCCTATGACCATAGACTTTGGCTCAAAAAATGCACCTACTGCTTTTTCCAATAGCGTGGAATCAAATAAGCCTAGTTTTGTCTCAAATGTTACTACGTGTAACACACTATATAAGAATGTTACAAGTATTAAAGAACCCAGTAAAAAAGTAGGTACAGTTTTTCTTTTGTCAGAACATTATCCTGTATCTTCTGGCTCAGTAAAAGACATTCCCACACTAAGTGGTACTTCTGAGGTTTTATGTAACATGTCAACGACTGCAGGCTCCCATGATCTTTTAGCAAGAGAATGTGTATCAAGTGTACGTGCTTCTTTGCCCAAATTGTCTTCTGTCACTTCTGTTCCACCACCTTTTTCAAATCCCAACCTTGTCATACGTACCCGTCGAGCTTCTGCAAGGGAAGCCCAATTAAAGCAACCTATTAGTTCACCTGTAGAAATAAGTTATACAAACTCCATTAGTGTTGAGCCTAGCCACTCTCCATTGTCAGGTTACGGGGTTTCGGTGGAACAGGACGAAGTTCAAAATAGAGCAGCTTTGGCTCCATTTCCAGAGAAAAGGGTTACTGTAATCAGATCTATTAGCCTACCGGGTACACTATCCAGTGGTGCTTCTGTACACGAACAGAATGGTATTTGATGATAAACCTTTTTGTTAGGAGCTGAAATTTGCCTGCTGTAAATAGCATGACTTGTGTATGAATGGTATGCAGCCTGGTGTAGACTGTAAGATGTTGTCTGGTTGCATAATGTGTGATGTGTATGCTTGCTGTTCATTGCAACAAAAACAGAAAAAAAAACCCCACTTTTAAAAGGTCTTTTTCCTTAGTTACGTACTTTCTAAAACTGACGTCTGTTAATTGGATTTTGTAAGAAACCTTTCCTTTTGTAGGGTTTTTTCCCCCTCCCCCTTTTCCTTTCTTTTAAACTTTGTGATAAACAAGAATAATGAAATGGAAGATGTTATTATGTAACTGTCTTTTAAGATTAAGATACAATTTAGAAGAAGAAAAAAATTTGTTCAAAGGTATCTGAATCTTGGAAATACTGTGTTTTACTGTAGTTTTGAAGTTTGTTAGCAATATTTAAGGCACTGTAAAAATAAACCTTTCAGTTTGAAGTGTTGTTAAATAAAGCTGAAGGGTCAAACATTGAACTGTGTCTCCTGTGTGTCTCATTTACCTTGGTACTAGCAGCTGTAGTACTGAGGAGGGTATGTACACCTGTCAGGTTTTGGTGTCAACAAAATACTGTATACTCTTACAATTTGTGTGCCCCGTGACCAATGATAAGGGATCTTGCTCCAGAAAAATGCAACATTTCTTTTGGTAGATGACCTTTTTTACTTTTTTTTTTATTTATTTATTTTTTTATTGGTTATGGACGTAATTCACGAACGTGTTGAGCTAGTCATTGTTCACCGGTCTGATATTAAACGTTCAGGCTGTGGTCACAGAGTCCGTACTTGTGTTCTGTGCAGAATCAGCGGCAATTTTTTTTCCTTTGTATGTGTTGGCTTTTTGGCACCAAAACTTGACCCAGTTGTGCTGTGCCTGTTTAGGCTCAACACAGCTCACTCTACCAAGGGAAATGAGATGCATTTGTGAGCAAGACCATTTCAGGCATATTACATTGGATAACATCACACATACTTAAGTTCCAGTGTTGTTGAATACGTTTCTCCATCTGTTGATAAATTGGCAGTAGTAAAGGTGGAGTGTGTTGTATAGCTTCGAAAAAATATTACAGATATAAACATTGTAAGAACAAAAATTAATACAAAAAAAATTATTGTTCATAATCATCTTAAACATGTAAACTTTAACAAAACACGTCTTGGGTTCAATTGCACATCGTGACCTTTTACAGCTTTACACATATTTCAAATTTTGATATCATTTAGAAAAGTACTAAATTTTATGTGACGTAATGTCCCAGATTTTCCAATTTGAAAAATAAGCTGCTACAGTTTTAAACAAGTAGAAACACAAACTGAACATAATTTCAAGCAAGATTCGGAAATTTGCACCACTTTTTGATTTGCTAAGATTGAAATATCAATAAACTTGTTAACCTCACTAGAGAGGGCCCTCCTCTCTCTCTCTGACTTTTAAAATTGTTTTGTTTATCAACTTTACATTGCTGATGGATTTGCTTATCACCAGTAGATAGAGCAGGCTCTGCTTTACGTGAATCCACTCGTCATCTCAGTTCTCATACCTATATTATTCAGACATTGGATGTTTTCATTCTGTAACTCATTGTAATACTCTGAATGGCTAATTGGATTTTTGTCTATTTATAGTTTAGTAAAATGGATAAATATTAGTAGTTTTGAGCCATTCCGTTCTATTGGCTGATATATTTTTTGTTTTAAAATGCTTTTTGAAAGCTACACAATTTTTTTTTGTATGTGAATAAATTTGCGAGGCTTAGGAAATAACATTTTTGAGCACAAATGAGCTCGAGTATGCAGTGAGTACTGCAAATCTGTTTTACTTTTTTTTTAACAAAAGTAACTAAAACGTAAAAATTATTAACTTCTCTGCTTACAAAATTTCAATAAAATGTCTAAAATTCCCTAAGCTCAAGCTAACCATTAGGTATATTTCACAGGCCAAGATCTGTTTACATAATATAGACTACTGAAAACATCTGACGACTCCCACTGTGACTGATTACCGTTTCAGTGGGTGCAAAGTATTGCAATAAAACCATAAAAGAAAACACCCTACATAAAAAAAAAAAAAAAAAAAAAAAAAA
>NW_013668098.1:166589-171698 GCF_000517525.1 Limulus polyphemus
AAAAAAAAAAAAAAAAAAAAAAGTTCACAGTTGAAACTTAAGATGAGTAATTTGGTCAATACTCTAGTCAGTTCAGAGGAAAGAAGGGTATTACTAATTTCATATTCTTCACTTGTACATTGATGACTTATCTACAGACCCAAGAATCGGGTTTTCTGTTAGTGTTAAGATAAGAGAAAGTATAAGATTTTACCAAAAAGAAAATATTCGTTTAGGAAGTTGTTGAGGGATATGCTAATGAACTGAAAACTAAAGTTGGATGAAAAAAAAATCACCTTTCACTTAAACTAACTCAGTAGAGACTTTGAAAATTTACAGACAAATCTTTAATACAAATAGTTTATTAAGACATCTGATATTTTGTGTACAGTCGTTTCAGTAATGATTATTAAAGGTTTAGCAACGGTTAGTCAATTCAGAATTATTGTGTGTACAGTTTCACAGACGTGGGCTTGGTCCATTGTGCCGATACTGATTTTATAGCATTTGTAACACTAGTTTTGCTGATCATAAACTGTGGTTGTCAATAATTTCTAGAGTGTTAAAAGGGTTAACTAGGAAGAGGAGCTGTTTGTACACTCTTGTTGTTAATATAATTTAATTTTAAAAAGTTGTACAAGTTTTCTTTGGCTTTTAGTTATCCCTTTCTTTCCCTGCTTTTGGTGTTGTAATTAGAAGCTGATTTATTATTCACTGATGACATTTCATAGTTACTTGGCTAGCATGCTGTCTGTGAAGTGTAGACCGAAGATCTAATGGGTGAATAGTAAGAACTGACATCTTGGAATTATTCTAGCCTACTCGTGACATTGAGGAAAACTAGGCACTTTCATTATTGGACTGATGATGATAGTCTACTCTGATGACGCTTTGAATGGTAAAAGAGTCGTATTACTGATGTAGATATGTTGTAGAGGACACGTGGAGCTAGCTTTAATTACATTCAGAAGTTGTATGCTACATGGTTGTTTAGTGTTTAAAATAGATCCAGTCTGCATGAGTTATAGATGATACATGATTAGATTCACTGTAAGTGCGTATTCTTTAGAGAAACAACAGTCGCATAGTATAGGTGTGTCAACCCAAAGTTGTATGTACTTTTCTTGTTCACACAGTTCCAGCCATTTTGAGCATGTGTGAACACTTGCTCTTGTTGAAAATGATGATGTGTTAGAAACTGGAAAGTACATTTATTGGTATGAATTTCACTAGATGGTTATATATATCATCATCCAGGCAACAGTTACCAAGGTTTGCATTGTGTGAAATGTTTAATGGACACCCATGGTTTCCATGAAAAACCAGTTTTACTAGTTAAGCCTACAACTAATGTTACAAGATGAACTGAATTTCTATTAAATAACCAGAACATCTTACATTCTCTCTATCTTCTTGAGCCAGTTTTTATACTTCGATAGTAATTTTCCAAAAGAATGAATTTTTCCATGGTTTAACATTGTATTATTTCAGTCTTGTTATACTTGCTGTCACTTAACTGTAGCTATGACGGCTAACTTAGAACAAAATTATATTGTTTCCCTCCTTGTTATGTTTGCTGCTACTGGACTGTAGCCACAACAGTTGACTTGCAACAAAATTATATCGTTTCCCTCGTTGTTATGTTTGCTGCTACTGGACTGTAGCCACAACAGTTGACTTGAAACAATATTATATCGTTTACCTCGTTGTTATGTTTGCTGCTACTGGACTGTGGCCACAACAGTTGACTTGCAACAAAATTATATCGTTTCCCTCCTTGTTATGTTTGCTGCTACTGGACTGTAGCCACAACAGTTGACTTGAAACAAAATTATATTGTTTACCTCGTTGTTATGTTTGCTGCTACTGGACTGTGGCCACAACAGTTGAGTTGCAACAAAAGTATATTGTTTCCCTCGTTGTTATGTTTGCTGTTACTTGGCTGTAGCCATGACAGTTTACTTAGAAAACTTTGACTTTTTTATATTTTTTCATGTCCATTGAAAGTTGTAAATTTGTGAATGGGAATAAGCTATAGAATTATTAAACAATTTTTTAGCATTGAGTGATATCCAACATTATTGCAGTATTATTAAAACTAAAGATTTACAAACTGTGCAAAGTAGAAAATAGTTTGTTTGAGTGGCTAACAGAGTTGATTCTTCAACCCATTAACTGCAGCAGGAGCAGCTCAGTTGCCATTTTCTGACCCACAGATAAAACTGAGTTGCCATCAATCACAATAAAACGGTAATTTTCGTTATTCGCATAGAGTTATAGTTGTATATGTGCGACGGACGAAAATATCTGTCATCCGCAGTTAATGGGATTAAGGTGAAAAACGTTTTATTTTTTTAAAAAAAGGGAAAAGTTACTTGAACATCTCATAATTTTAAGGCTGAAATATGGCTATAATTATAGAGATTAATGAAATTAAAAGAATTGTTATCATTACATATTTAGAAATAGTTTTGACACTTAATTAGCTATCGTAATTGCACAATATTATAACAGAGGATGTCGTCAAGTGCCAGCAAAATTTAAAACTTATTTTAATCAAGATATATATTAAGTCATTACTGCTGAAAGAATTAATGCAGGAAATTATTCTTTTTTGAAGAATGTTTTCACATTTTCGGAAATCCATTCTCGATTATTCATATTCATAATTTCACTCCTTAGAAGTGTCGGTTGTTAATTTTAACTTTTGGTTACGTTTCAAGAATGATAGCACTTTTAACATAACCTAATTATTTCCAAAACCAAATGCAAATATTTTAGGCCAATCAAAATATTAATAACACATTGAAATATACCTATAGGAAGCTCTGTGTTATAGCAAGAAGCAACAGTTAAAAAATCATTCTAACTATGAGAAGCTTTCAAAGGAGTGACGGGTTTTTATTAGTTTTGTTTTCAAGAACAACAGTTGTAAGTGAGAACTGAAACATTGTAACTTTGTTAGGAAGCCTTTGTATTAAAACCATAAACTGTTCACTCACTGTTTGGAGATACAGAGCTAAACCGCTGAATTTATTATTGCTAATAATGCCAAACGTGTTATTTGTCCCAGTGACTTGAAAACGTTTTATATTTACAAAATCCACTGTGTTTGAAAAGGCTGATGTAATATAATGAGGATTAAACCAAAATTTACACTTAACATTTTTTATGTCCCATTGAAAGTATGTTAAAGGTTCTTATGATTTTTAATGAATAGCTGTATCACTTAAATAGCCTCCCCAGTGGTATGACTGCAGGCTTATACTGCTAGAAACCGGGTTTTGATACCCGTGGTGAGCAGAGCACGGATAGCCCTTTGTGTAGCTTTGTGCTTAATAACAAACACTTAAATATGAAGAGTTGATTATCCTCTGAACTTTTCCAGTAGAGCACCTAGTGATTAGAGGATGCTATTCCCTCTCCGTGATTTGTAAATGTTAAGTTTCAATTTGGAGAAACCTTAACATATTTTAGAAACTCGTGTTAACTTGTATTGCCTCTTGAACGTAAGTAAACTGGTAGTAGATAGGCTTTTTTTTTTAACATTAAATCTTGATTTATAAACTCTCAAGAGATGCCCTGACTTTTGGCACAGAGATTTCAAGTAACATTTATATGCAAATTTCTGGAGGATTTAAATAAAATGTGTAAAAGAAAAAATTTTAAAAATCTTTATTTGTGGATTGTCAAAAACGTAAGCAAGTCTGGGCTCCAACCTCCTGGAAAATGTATCGGGGAAGTATATTTTTCTGTGTCACAGAACATAAAATATGAGATCACAACATGAAAGTGAAATACAGAAGTTAAAATACAAAATCTTTCATAATCACAGAAAAGAAGAAACCATCACATGTTCTCTATCTGGTACAGTTGTCATTTTAAAGGTAAATTCTTCCTGAAAATCTAAATTTTTTTGAAAATTAATTTGTGTGGGAATCCTTCAAGAGGTGTAGAAATACATTTATTTGTAGACTTTGACCACCTCTATATTTTATAAAAATTTTGTTGATATTCAGGAAGCCTATCAGTATATTTTTTGCTCCTATCTTCTGGATTTATTGTTTCATGAAGGTTTACGTAATTGTAATTTAAAAACTCGAAAATAAGTTTGTGTCGTTCATTAAGTATATCACATATTTATAATTTCGACGACCGAGAAACTCAACGTTACGTAGATACATCCCTAAGTCTTAGATCTAGTGCCTCTTTCATTGTAATAAAATTACAGAGTTAAAAACAGTGAAGAAATTAACTCTTGTTTTGTGAGTGTAAGATTATATCCATTTGAAGTTTCAAAGAGTCAATTTGGGGGTGTAACAATCTCATATTTGTGGCATCTTGATGATTGACTAACAAATCATGAGTGAAATTTAAATTTAGAGAAATTAGGCTTGATGTTCTGGTGTATCAAGTGGGCTTTGGTAGTACTGTCAAACTGATGTATGATGGTAGGCTATTTCTTACAGACATGGTTTGGTAGTACTGTCAAACTGTTGTATGATGGTAGGCCATTTCTTACAGACATGATTTGGTAGTACTGTCAAACTGTTGTGTGATGGTAGGCTATTTCTTACAGACATGGTTTGGTAGTACTGTCAAACTGTTGTATGATGGTAGGCCATTTCTTACAGACATGGATTAGTAGTACTGTTGTATGATGGTAGGCCATTTCTTACAGACATGATTTGGTGGTACTGTCAAACTGTTGTGTGATGGTAGGCTATTTCTTACAGACATGATTTGGTGGTACTGTCAAACTGTTGTATGATGGTAGGCCATTTCTTACAGACGTGATTTGGTGGTACTGTCAAACTGTTGTGTGATGGTTGGCTATTTCTTACAGACATGGTTTGGTAGTACTGTCAAACTGTTGTATGATGGTAGGCCATTTCTTACAGACATGGTTTGGTAGTACTGTCAAACTGTTGTATGATGGTAGGCTATTTCTTACAGACATGGTTTGGTAGTACTGTCAAACTGATGTATGATGGTAGGCTATTTCTTACAGACATGGTTTGGTAGTACTGTCAAACTGTTGTATGATGGTAGGCTATTTCTTACAGACATGGTTTGGTAGGACTGTCAAACTGATGTATGATGGTAGGCTAGTTCTTACATACATTGTTT
>NW_013668098.1:172585-178500 GCF_000517525.1 Limulus polyphemus
ATAAGTTAATTGCAGATATTTTTTTCATATTCCTTTTAATTTGTCTATTGATTCTGATTTAATCGAAATTAGAGCTGTGAAATAACCACCAAGCCAGATCTACTTGCTGTCTCCCACGTGTCACTGCCCAATAAACTTTTTGTTCAATACCAGAACCAATTACTTGGGCTGAACTATGTGAAACGAAAGATTTTATGAAGTGCTATTTTTATATATGGATTATAAAAGCCATGGTACAAATGCCAAAAGCTGGCAGAATACTAGAAAACCAACAGGCCTAAGTTCGTTCCAAAAACAAGTTAACTGCAGGTGTGTGTTTTGTGTATTTTTGTTTGTTACATATTACTTTCATTTGTCAATTTCAACTTGAAATCAAAGGTATTGAATGAAAATCCTGTTGGGCAACGACTTGTGGGAGATGAAAGACAGATCTGGCACGCCGTTTACAACATACCTCTGAATTCGAGCTTCGACGTGTAATTATGAGGAATGTGGAAAGCAAATCTGCACTTGTTTTTGTAACAACTCTCGGCAAAATGGTTAATTCTATCGTACCGTATGTGTAGTAATTAGTCGTGTGGTTTAGTTCGCTCTTTTTGGCAGGGTCTTACGATGTTCATAAACATATTCTGTGTGATGTGATTAGAATTATTGAAGGTTGTAGAAAATTATGGTGTAATAACTATTTATAATGTGGCTTAGATATATGTATTAGTGTTGAGATTGTTATTTTCAAAAAAGTAACAGTGTTTTATTTCCCGAAGGACAGTGATTTTTTATTGCAACTATCGTGGTTTTGAGGATGTGAACAACCTTTGAACTATGTTGTAATTTTTCCACCGATTCCACAAGCTTTATCACATCAAATTAGTGAAATGCAGTTGTGATGTTACTTGCCAAGCCTTACTTACTTATATTATTTATGACTTTTACCAAGCCACTTTGAGAACATCAGTTATTTAGATAGGATTACTTTTGAAAGGGGCAAAAATTCGGAAGTCGTGGGAATAACTGTCCATCTCGGTAGCAGCCGTTACGTAACGAGCAGTGTGGGGTTCGGTATTGGAAGGTATAGAATAACAGTATCATATATCAACTGAAATTTTCTCATATCCAATGGATGGAATAGAGAGAGGCCTGTTTGTTTTTTAAAATCACTTATAAGTTTATTCTTTTTGTTAGTTGTACTTGAATGCAGTGATTCTGTAAGTTTTAAAGATAAGAATGTTCTTTTAGATATGGTGTCCTCCCACTCCACCCACAGAAGAGAATGACCTGTATGTTGACCACAGCTTGGGGTTCCTGTACGAAGAGAGCATTATGACTGAGTCACAGCTGCCCCCTGTATTCGTAAAGAAGGAGGTTAAGCACCACAGGGTTGATGCAGCATCCACAGGTAGAGAATTTTATTCCTTGACCTATAATTTTAGCCATAAGCCCGGCATTGCCAGGTGGTTAGGGCACTCGACTCGCAATCTGCAGGTCGCGGGTTCGATTTCCCGTCGCAACAAAACATGCTCACCCAGTGTCCTGACTAGGACGCCGGTCCTACTCCCAGATACTCACCTCCAAAAGAATTTGGTGATGTGAGAAACACCATACGAAACTACTAATTTTAGCCGTAGTATAAATTTAAATAAAAATACATCAGTTTATCTATAAAGCTATACATTTAATTATAAAATTGTCGAATTAAAGGTTGTTTTGTACTGTAGCTTGTAAACATCTATAAATTAGGCAAATAATTTATTACTGATACTGATATAAATACATACTGTAGTAATGTATGGTTGTCTGAGTTTAAAACATCAATACAAATAATTTATTACTGATACTGATATAAATACATACTGTAGTAATGTATGGTTGTCTGAGTTTAAAACATCAATACAAATAATTTATTACTGATACTGATATAAATACATATTGATGTTTTAAACTCAGACAACCATACATTACTACAGTCTTCATGGACCAGCCATTCAGGTACATCTGTCTGTGATTCCACTGAAGCCTTGGAAAATGGCATGGGAGGTTTCACTGCAGGAACCCCCAACCCAAAGGGCCTTTGAAAGGTCATTGGCCCTACCATCAATCCTTTGACCTTTTGCATTTTGGCTTCTCGTCTCATTTTCAAAATTGCCGCTGAAGGCCGATCAAACAGGGAACGTGGTACGTGCACAGTCTCCTCCTTACGGACCTTCTGTTTCCGAGTAACCACAGCTACGTGAGAAAAACCAAAACACACCGAGTTTTTATTAGTTCATTTTATCATATATGAAAAGCTCTTGTACGGTACGAGTGGGATTGATAACATAGTATCAAAAAATAACATTCAAATACAGAAATGTTACTATAACAAAGACATTTTTAAACCATCTAATTTTTCTGCAGGGAGGAGCTCCTTTATAATGAAAATCTAATGAAAACAAGTTCTATAAACAACAAGGTTGAGACTCACTGCCAGAGTTTTGATCCATTATCAACAGTTGCTACTTGTTTAAAAAACTAACCTGCAGCAAGGCCCAGCTTATTAAACACTTGGGACAAGTAACATTCCTGTTAACTGTCTAACACAGTTTCAAGGGTGTATATGTTGTATATAGGAAAAAATTATCTACTTGATTTTATAACGCACAAAAAAGGAAAACTCGTTATAAACATGGTATTTCCTTTAATGTATGTAAAATACTATAGGCACAGTGATAAATGAACTACTTTGGAAAGCGGTATTTCAGTTCTGACTCGAAACCTCAAGTTTAAGATACTTTTTATACCCTGAATTGACAGATATTATGCTAAAAAGTACAGCTTTTGGTTCTGCTTAGTATATTTGTTTATCTGATGGTTGTTAACTTCAACTGTATCATTTTGTTTTTCAGGTGATTCAGTCTTTGCAAGGCCTTCCCCTAAACCTTACAGTGCTTTCTCCTGCACACATACCAAACTGGGACCTTGTAGCAGACGTGTTTAACTCTGTCAGCCGAACCTACCGTTCTCCCAAGCAGTGCAAGGCTCGCTATGAGAGCGTCATTGTGCCCCGAGAGGAAGGGAGAATACTGTATGATACTAACCCCAAGAAACAGAAGAAAACAAAGGGGATATACAAGGTATGTGTGACAACTTTAAACAGTCATTCCAAGATAATAAACTTAATTAGGGTAAATAGCATAGGTTTGGGAGGATTATCGACTCCAAGAAACAGGAGAAAACAAAAGGGATATACAAGGTACGTGTGACAACTTTAAAGAGTCATTTCAAGATAATAAACTTAATTAGGGTAAATAGCATAGGTTTGGGAGGATTATCAACCCCAAGAAACAGGAGAAAACAAAAGGGATATACAAGGTACGTGTGACAACTTTAAACAGTCATTCCAAGATAATAAGCTTAATTAGGGTAAATAGCATAGATTTGAGAGGGTTATCAACCCCAAGAAACAGGAGAAAAAGAATGTGCAATGTAAATGTGAAAACCTAAAGTATATTACTGTATGATACTAAACTAAAGAACTTATCAGCCAAATATGTTTGATGTGTTAATCCTTTCGTGTTGAAAAGGTTGTGTGAAATATTCGAGTAGAAATATAAGCTTATTTTCTTAATTGCTTTAAGAAATCTTTACTTTGAAGCATTTAAATATTTATTTCTAGTTATTTTTCCAGAGAATACATTTCCTGCCTTTTCAAAAAATGCTGGCACAGTTAGTTTATGCAGTGGTTTCAGTAGGGTCGGGTTTTTACCTGAGAGGTCAAAAGCTTGGGGTAGTAAAAATAGTGTTTCATTCTATAAGGTTTATATATAGATTATAGTTTTACTTAGCTCTATGTTACTATTGTTTGTTTATAAGGAATTTAATTTTACCTACAAGCTAGTTTAAATTCCATTTTTGTGAAGGATTAAGTTGTTTTTTTCAGAATACTTAAGATTAAAAACTCAAAGAAATGGCTTTGATTTATTATTTATAGGTTCTCCATATATACGTGCAAGTTTTTCTCTCTCTGTCAACCTTTGAAACTGTAATTACTAGAATTAGAATATCTAAAACAAAAAAAAAAAATAGAGAGATTGCTCTTAACTTCTCCTGACTAAGTACTCTGCCTTGTCTTCAGACCAAGAACAATCGGCCTATGAGGACAAGCCAACTTTATATGCAGGATAACAATAACACTTTCACCAGCTTGTACAACAACCGCTTCGAAACCATCAAGTCTGTAGCTAACAAGCGTACACCAACCTTGAAGCCTCTCTTTGTGAACCCTGCGGGGAAGAACTTGAAGCATGCTGCTGTATTAGCAGAGAGTGGAATTGTGTACGACCAACCACTTAGCCCAGTGAAGGTGGCATCCAACAGAGCTGACAGGATTGCAAGAGAAAAGCAACGTACGCAACAGGCAGCTGCAGCTGTAAGTATTATAACAACAACTGATTAATATTATTATCATCCTTATTCAATGTCAGTTGGTTTTTAAGGTATCAAAGTATCCTAAAAGGGTGTGAATTATATCCTTAATTTACAATACATCTCCCTGTACACACACAAGATAAAAAAAAATAATGAGGAAATGCGATTGTAATGTCAATATGACCCGTTGATAGATTCCTATTCTGTAATCCTCGATTCTGATTCCGTTACGGAATCAAATCGTGACAAAACCTAATATGCTCTATTGATAGCAGCCGTGAACTTAGTTATTGTGTAAAGGCTTTCTTTTCTCTACAAGGAAGATTCACATTCATTTTTCAACAGTGTTCACTACCAGGATAGTGTCCAGTTGCCAGCTGTTTTATTGAACTGCGTTGTAAATATTTTTAACTAAAGATGATTAGGTTAACTTGCCGTTGCAGTATTTAAAATAGTAAAAGTAACATAGATGGAAATTATGATTTACTAGGCGGCGGCAGCGGAGCAACAGCTGACAGCACAAAGACAGCAACAACAACAACAGCAGCAGCAAGTGACCGTCACGGCTCAGGGAATCACTCAGCAGCAAGCGGCCCATGCACAGGCTGTAATTGCCAGTCTTACTCCTCAGACTCAACAGTTACAAGCCGTAGTAAGTGTTTTGATATTTTTTATGTAATTACTAAGTTTACTTTAACAGTTTAGTATATTACTACGAGTGTCCGTGTTTAAACTTCTGAAGAAAAAAAATTGTTAATCTTTACTGAAATGTTTTGCAGCGAAATTATGTATAACCTAGAAATAATTTGTTACTTCTTTGTTGTACTTGATTAAAGAGGGAAGGTTCACTCATAATTTTTAAGAAACATTTACACTTCTGGTTGCACGGTAGCGATGTATAGGTCATTTCAGTGAAACAAGACTGATATTATGATGGTAAATTTACTAAAATGGATGTGATTTGTGTCACAGACAAAATAGAATTGCTCTTATAACAAACTAAGAATTGTCCCCGAGTGGGACAACGGTATGTCTTTAGATTTACAGTGCTAAAATCAGGGGTTCGATTCCCCTCGGTGGACACAGCAGATATCTCGATGTGGCTTTGCTATAAGAAAAACACACATACACACACAAACTCAGAATTAATACCACTGGTAAATTCTAAATACAAGACTTGTGATGTTTACATTTAGGCTAACAGCAATACTTAGTCAGGGAAAATACCTTCAAGAAAACTAACCTAGCTACTGATATAATTGTAAATTATATCAGTAGCTAGCAACACTTGTAGTCAGGGAAAACACCTTCAACAAAACTAACAATTACATCAGTAGCTAGCAACACTTTTAGTCAGGGAAAACACCTTCAAGAAAACTAACAATTACATCAGTAGCTAGCAACACTTGTAGTCAGGGAAAACACCTTCAACAAAACTAACAATTACATCAGTAGCTAGCAACACTTGTAGTCAGGGAAAACACCTTCAAGAAAACTAACACAATTATATT
>NW_013668098.1:179370-182943 GCF_000517525.1 Limulus polyphemus
CACCGGCGAGGTCCCTTGGCATACAACAAGGAGTCATCTCAATGAGCACCGGCGAGGTCCCTTGGCATACAACAAGGAGTCATCTCAAGGAGCACCGGCGAGGTCCCTTGGCGTACAACAAGGAGTCATCTCAATGAGCACCGCCGACGTCCCTTAGCGTACACCAAAGAAACATCTCACTGAGCACCGCCGAGGTGCCTTGCCGTACACCAAAAAGAAACATCTCACTGAGCACTGCCGAAGTGCCTTGCCGTACACCAAAAAGAAAAATCTCACTGAGCACTGCCGAGGTGCCTTGCCGTACACCAAAGAAACATTTCACTGAGCACTGCCGAGGTGCCTTGCCGTACACCAAAGAAACATTTCACTGAGCACTGCCGAGGTGCCTTGCCGTACACCAAAGAAACATCTCACTGAGCACCACCAAGGTGCCTTTCCGTACACCAAAAGAGACATATCACTGAATGCCACAAAGATGCTTTGGTATACACCACAGATACTTTGAAGTATAACATACACCTCACTGGGATGATAGATGTGGCTTGTTACACATCATAGAGACATCTCACTGTGCTGTATAGATATATTTCATTTATTGGCTAGTAAAGGTTTAAAACTTTTGTGTCTTTATACTTTATATATTTTACATTCTCTACAGTGTATACGATATATAAATACATACCACACACTCATGTATAAAAGGCAACCTTAAGAAGAACCACAACGAAATTCCTTTCATTTATTTATTCATATGAAGTCTGTATTAAGTAATTTATTTTTAAACATACAAATATTTCCTAAGTCGCCTCAAGTGACAACAAGTAAATACAACTTTCTATTGTTCTCCTTCATTAAACAACATTTCACGCCATCCACGAAATCAATTTTTTATAGTATTGAATGTTTCCTTCAATCTTCAAGCATTTCTAACAGCAATTACATCACTTTGTGAATTCAAAGTAACAGTTGCAACAACTGGTAGGACTTCCTTAACATTACTGTAGTGATGAGGAACCCTCGTCGTTTACATGGAAACTTTCTCCAATGTTTTATGCAGTAATTTATATAAAACTGCTCACAATGGGCTTCAACTTAAAGCACCTAAAATTAACATTAGTACAGAAAGAACACAAGCAGTGTTAGGGTAGGCGTATTAACTTTCGCCACAGGCTTGGTTCCAGGGACCAACTTCATAATCATTTTGTGCTTGTATGGTGTTGAAACTCTTAACTTTTAATACAGGAAGTGTATGTTCACGATATTTAGCAGATTATCAGTAAACATTACACGGCTTTTGTACACAAAATATCAGATTTTTTTTATTGAGTTTTACGATTTTTTAAGTAATGATTTCCTCGTGTATGTTTTCTTTTTGAATGTTGATTATAATGTAAAACAAAATAATTTTTTAGGTTTTGTATATGCATCTCGAAATAACCAAATAGGATAAGTTGCTCTATCAGTATTGTAGAAAGCCACTGTGATTTATCAGGCTTACTAACTAAATTGTATCTGAGTTTAAAACAATGTTGTTTTTTGGACAACATATTCACTTACCACTTCCTTTAGGGATTCAAGACAAAGAAATAATCTTGGGATCTTCCCACCATCTAGAGACTGAGAAAACCACCAGGGGGAAATTATTAGCTTTCTATTGGTTATTCACCTGTCATAGATAGAAATAGGTGTACGTAAGCATTTCCAAAAATGGAAAGAGGTGGGCAGGGCCACTGTGTTTGATTCACTAAATGTCGTGATATCTCAGCAAATCGAATAGATAGGAGGTTCTTATTTTAGGTTCTAGCATGTCAATATTGGTAATTTGAGTTTCTAATTCGTAACTATAGAATTTTTATTTGGACATCACTAACATCTAATTTGAACCAGTACTGCATTCAGCATTCCACGTGACACACAAAAATCAATATTTAGGAACTTCTTTTTAATATTTACTTTTAAATTAAGAAATCAACTAACTTATAAAACTGAAATTTGAAATATAATGTACAATGTGATACCAAACTTATCGGTATAAATTCATGAATAGTAGATCGATAAAATTTTTATGTAAGTCTACAAACATGGTGACATGCCATTTGACCCCTGACCACAGGAAGACCCTGTTAATGATAAGCATTTAGAGCCATACTGGTGACCACAGAAAAGTATGGCAGTTCAGTCTCAAGATAATTATTTTATCCAGTCCTGCCATCTTTAGTATGGACGTACAGATATATTAACTTTACCAGTGTACTTAAAATTTAATGTGGTCTCAAATAACTTACATTGTTATTAAAATATAATTAATCTTTCTTTGAATCGCAGGCTGCTAATGTAACTGGCTTAACTCAAGCAACACTTCGCACTCAAAGAGCTTCTACTGCTGGTATTACTACTACAACCATGACCCTGCCAGAAGCTGTCGTAGCAGCTGCGGGCCTTACCGGTCAAGCCCGAACCATAGCCACCACAGGTGTTAACACTGTGGCCACACCGTCCATTGTTTCAGTGGCTGGCTTAACTGCAGCCCAGATTCATGCTGCTACTAGACTTAATGCTGCAGGTGAGACAAGCCTTACTGTTCTATAATCTAAAGTTTGACGTTAGTAATACAGACTTTGAACTTTGCTCGGCTTGTTTGTTTCGTAGATAAAGTTGATTGAATGTTTGTATTCAGTTTAATAGTAGAGGTAATTGTACAGATAACTTGGGTACCATAAAAAAATAGAGGCCGTACATGGTCTTCTTTTAGTGGGGAAATTATTGATAAACTAGGGTTAGCGATATGTTGAAACATTGAGAAATTGATCTTCAAAGTATTAAGGCTATGTAGATAAGTTACCATGCTCTCTTTTTTTTTATATATAATAACTAGTGACAGTTGGAAGTAATCAACTAACATCAGCAAGGACACTGACAGGAAATCAACTACATGTTTACAGGCAGAATGCTTTGAGGCAACAACGACTGCAGGTACGTTTACAATCTGTGTAGTCTTCCTTGAGTTTAAACAGCTGCAACACCAGACTGTCCTGGTGCTTTACTCTGTTGGTAGTTAGAGCTTACAAGATCTTACCGTCAATGTAGCTCCTTGAGTTTGAACAGCTGCAACACCAGACTGTCTTAGTGCTTTACTCTGTTGGTTGATAGAGCTTACAAGGTCTTACCGTCAATATAGCTCCTTGAGTTTGAACAGCTGCAACACCAGACTGTCCTGGTGCTTTACTCCGTTGGTTGATAGAGCTTACAAGGTCTTACCGTCAATGTAGCTCCTTGAGTTTGAACAGCTGCTACACCAGACTGCCTTAGTGCTTTACTCTGTTGGTTACTAGAGCTTACAAGATCTTACCATCAATGTAGCTCATTGAGTTACAGCTGCTACACCAGACTGTCTTAGTGCTTTACTCTGTTGGTTACTAGAGCTTACAAGATCTTACCATCAATGTAGCTCATTGAGTTTGAACAGCTGCTACACCAGACTGTCTTAGTGCTTTACTCTGTTGGTAGTTAGAGCTTACAAGATCTTACCATCAATGTAGCTCATTGAGTTTGAACAGCTGCTACACCAGACTG
>NW_013668099.1:0-35034 GCF_000517525.1 Limulus polyphemus
GTACAGGATAATTCTAGAAAGTAGAGAGCGTGAGAATCACATGATCTCGATGACGCAACAATATTATATATATTTGGAAAATTCTGTCCATCGTCTATCATTGAGATATTATTATATGTTTGTGTAAGATACGTATTCAGAGAAATTTGCCTCAGAACACTGGCGACATCAAATTGGACATTTAAGAAAGCCTGGCCCATGGATGAAATGAGGCTCTTCAAAATTTTTGAAAATGAAAAATTGTTTGGAATTGTCTTCATTATTAGCAGCCTATAAGATCACCTCGATCTAATTATTAATTGATAACTAAGTAACTTACCTCGCTATAATTAGAACTACCCCAATATATATTTGCAAAAATAATGAAGTGTTCTGTATTTTGTCATTAAAGCATGACATCTAGCATTTCAAGATATTTAACTTGTTAACCTTGGTAGCCATTTTACATGAAATTTAAGTGTTTGCTTTGTACTTCAATTGTGGCCACTAATCATTGGATTTGGACAGATAATGATAGATGTTTGTCATTTTCATGTCTTGTAATAAGTAGTAAGGATGGGACTCTGGAGCCGGAAGTAAACATGACTCGATTTCGACAAGGTAGCATGAATCAATCACATATAATTATAGTATGTAATGACAAGTTTTCGCGATGTGATGCCTAAACATGCGCCATTCGAAGGCATGACCCAATTTCTGTAAGGCAGCATGAATTAAGCATGTATAATTATAGTATGTAAAAGTACTATAGAGTAAAGTAAGACATGGCCTTGTCACTTCCTATTAGAGAGGTATAAAAAACACCTGTATAGGAACACGGTACATAATGGATGGTAATTATAGGCGTAGTTTTAAAAAAGAACAGTTGTGTAAGTATGACCTAAAAATAAAAATGCCATGTGTTTTATAAAGTATACCTTTAGGCAATTAAACATACTATAAAAACCTTTGAAAATCTCTATACAATCATTCTGTCTACAAACAGTCCACGAGAGAGTTAACTTCGAGTGTCTTCCACATTGTGGAAAACAGAAAAGTAAAATAAATCTTTGTTAAAAAATTATTATGTTTTCTTCACTGTTATTTTTGCTGATTTATATATATTCCAGTCTTATTGTTAACAAATAAGTATACTAATTGTGACTAACATATATTTCAAGTTCATTATTGTTTTCGTTAACAGGTATTTAGTAAACTTCCCCACTCACACATGGTGCAACAACGTGATTCATCATATCTTTTCTGGCAGAAAAACATCAGAATATTATTATGAATTGGGAAATGGCTGGTATATTGCGATTGTTCAATTTAATTATGAATTGAAAATACACATTCGTCAATATAGAGACTATGGAAATGTCAGGCCCTTACCAAAAAAGGTGTAACATTTATGCATGTTGAATGGCAATAATTTAAACAACTGACAACTGATACCATCAGTGACTAGGGCTATACGTCTGAAATACAGTGATGATTGTATTCTGAATCATTATAAACATATTATTAATGTTGCATGTGACAAGTCAAGAAATGTGTCTATTATGTTTACAACTCAATATAATGTTAACAATTATATATCAAGTCTGATAACTTTAAAAAAGTCTGAATGGTATTGGTTATGTGAACAGATTTGTTTTATTGGTTCGTATTTAAGTCAAAGAAACTAACATAACCAGAAACTACATCTAATTACATTAATGATAATGTTTGAAAAATGTTATTCAAAGTATACATTGAACATGTATCCCCTGTCATACAAAAACTTAGAAAGGAGAATTGCTGAAGTTGATGATCCCAGTCAATCTGTTCACACATGCGTGATATTGGATCATGATGAAGGTATCTGGCTATATCTGAGGACTGCTTTGACTTAAGTGGATAAAAACACTATATTAGATGTGTTTCAGTACAAAGCTAGTAAACTAAACACACATGATTTTAAGATTTTAAATCCCATTAATTTTGTTGAAATTAAAAAAATATGTATATAAATATAAGTTTAAATTATAAGATTAAGTAACTGTATTCTATATCAGTGTGACAAATGAAAATAATTTCATGAGATTTGTTTTGTTTCATCACAAAATCTACAAACAAGATCATTAAGATATAAGAAGCTTAATATCTTCTACATAATGTAAATCACTCTGACAATATTTTCAATTTTTGAAAACATTTCTCAACCTTTGTACAATATGGATTTTGATATTTGGTCTGCATAAGAAGGTTTATCTAATAAATGCGTTGTTACATTAAATTGCTCTGTAACAAAATTATAAACAAATATATCACTTTGTTTTTAATTTAATTTAAATCTGGTCAATCATTTTTGTTTGGATACATGTCTACATCTGTAATAGCCATAATATATACAATATTGTCCACACACTGCCACATAAAGTTCTTGCACAATCTTCTTATTGTAAATCCGCGTTCGACAATTCTTTTAGATGAATGTTTTTATGCTGTTAGTTCGTGTAAGCAAGCCAAGGGAATCAAAATATTATCCTCTTCCATTTTGACCAAAGTAGACACAGACTCAGTGACTTCCAGGTTTATGACTTGGACCTAAGATGATGATGTACGGTTAATTTTCTGCATAGTTATGTAGCTTATCACTGGTAAACACACCTCCAAGTTCCTTTCTCATACACAAATCTTGTGAGAGTATAGATTAAATATCCACGGTGTTCATTGCTTCTCAGATATCAGTAATGATGTTTTTGTACTGTCAGTTTCTAAAATGCACTGAAATTCTGCATAGGCAAAAACATTTATAGTATTAAGTAATGCATTACCAAATCGTATTTCTATTCATAGATTTCCCTGTTTACCAAGTTAAAATGTGAATCACCAGTTGGTAGGTCAGGTGTAAGATCAAATACAAAGTGTGTATATCTTTCTGAATATTCGTCATATCCTATATCAATCTTTTGATCTGGAAACTGTTTTCCTGTTCCAGTAAATAGTGTTTCGTAGCCTCGTGCATACAGCTCAGCAACAAACTGAGTTGTAAAGGTCGAGCATGAATTGATACTATAATGTTTGAAATTGTATGAGTTTTTCTTCTAAGATCCATTAAATGTATCATTATCAACACATCTGTAACAAATGTGTAGGTACTTGACCTAAACATGTGTTATCAATAGATGCTTGTAAGTTCCCTGAAAATTTTAAAATTATTTGTACACTATATACTTCATATTAGCTGTTCCTTTCTGAAAGGCTTTTGTGTGAGACAGAATGACTGATTTTTACTGCTCAAAGGACATAAGAACCTGTTTTACAAAAAGATTGTCCAAATGCAGATGTTCGATCATGTCGACAGTTTGATTATTGTGATTATTTATTTATTGGTCTTTGATTCCATCATTATCTCCACCATTAAAATCGAGATTGTCAAAACTACCTGCCATGTCCTTTACTCATATAGACTGGGGGATTTCTCTCCAATCTTTTGTAAATTATAAATACTTCATCTGTTCATTCAGGCATATATTTTTTTTAAGCTGATGTTTTACTTTACTAATTCGAACTTGATCACCTAATAGAAATAAAAATTGAATTTTTGTGTGTGGTTTATTATAGGCACTGACTAATTTTTGTAACATTGAGATGTATTTGTATATTACATGATGAGTAAAATAGCACCACATTCTAGTTTTTAGAGTACGGTTAAAACATTCAACTATAGACACTTTTGTTTCATTATGCTTAGTAAATTAGTGAATGTCTTGTTCTTTGAGATAATATTGTAACATTTGATTAGAAAATTCTGTTCCAACATTGGTTTGAAACTTACAAGGTTTTCAATCTTCTTATATGATTTGCTTGAAGACTTTTACAAGTGGAACAACCCATGCATGTTTAGAAAATACGTCAATACATGTCAGCCAATACTTAAACTGATAGTTATTGTGACTCACGTTAGATAGACCTACCAAATCACCTTGCCACTGTTCATCAGTACAAGAAACAGTCACTCTGTTTCTCGAAAATCTATATCTTACAGGTTTGTGTAGAGTATATGTATCTTGACATCTTAACCAGTACTTGACCTGATTTAGATTGAAAGGTTTACCTAATAGTAGGATTGACCATCACATTATAATGCTCCCACGCCTGAAAGGGCGAGCATGTTTTTCTTCTTACCAACACTTGTAGATGTAGGGATACGTTGGCTCATTGCATAAATAACTGGTTAGGTGGAAGAAAGCAGATGGTTTTTATAAATGGTGTTTAGTCAAGCTAGATTACTGTCGTAAGTGGCGTACTTCTGAGCTCAGTGCTAGGACTTTTGCTGTTTTTGATTTACGTCAAGGACATAAATGAAAAAACTGGTTAATACATTATTTATATTTGCTGATGAAATTAAAATACAAGGTAATGCATGTGGGATATCACAGTTTCAATCATGACTATAATTTTGATGGTAATAACCTTAACAATGTTATGGAAGCAAAAGATCTTGATGTTCTGGTTGATCTTGTGACAACTGAAGTTCCGCACTCAGAATTAAATCAATACGTAGGGAAACCCGCTCCAGACAATCCAGAATTTACATCAGTGATATTCTGGAAGGATGCCGTAACCAGATGGCCAGCTCTGTCAGCAGCAACATTAACTCTATTCTGCATTCCGGCTGAAAATACAGCAGTAGAGTATTCTTTTAATAAATTACCAGACCACAGTAAAATGTGTCTACCGAGGGAAACAAACCCCTGATTTTAGCGTTGTAAATCCAAAGACTTACCGCTGTCCCACCGGAGAAACAAATGTAAGCACAATAAGATTACACCAAAGTTAATAAAAGTGAGTCGCAACATCGAAGGTGAGAAGGTGAAATTCTTACAGAAGATATAACGAATTTTGAGTATTATTATTTAATGGAAGAGAAGCATTATGCTAAACTGGAAAAGAAATTTGCTATCTACATAGATATTTTGAAGCTAAATAAATCAAAGAAGTGGAATGGTGTGAAAATGTATTGTAGCTAAGAACTGACAAGAAGAAATTGGCTAAAAAATTTTAAAAAGTAGGTACTAAAAAGAATAGGGGAGAATAATCAACTTAAATTAGATCCTTTACCTGAATCATTTTAATTTTTTTTTAAATTCTAAACTTTAATAAATCAAAAAATATATTAAATGCTCAGCAAAATGAAATATTAAATAAATGGTTAGGTTTTGTATGTGGTATATGTTGTAAAAAAATTCAAACAAATCTGTGCAAAGTGAAAGATACGAATAAGATAAATGTTATTATGCTAGTGTTATAATTTAGTGAAGAAGTTTGTTCCCAGATTGGAACAATAAGCAAATAAAATCTTTATAGAACAAGAATTGTGATTTATAAAGCAAATAAAGATGGGCAAGTCAGTGATAAATAAAACTGATTATGTTAAATAAAAAGAAAAATTACAAGGCTCTTACAAAATAATTAAGATTAATCCGACTAATAACTTTCATGAGCTAATAAAAGATTCAATTAAAAAAATTAAATCGGTAACACCATAAGAAAAGAAAGGTATATATCTCCAAAGGTTTGTGCAGTTTCTGAGGTTCACAAAATCAGAGGTAGCTGTAGATTACTAGTATCGAACCTTAGTACAACATACAAAATAGTTTAATTTATCTCTAAAAAGTAGTATATCTAGAAAACAAAATAAATGTATGGTAAAAAATTCTGTAGAATTCGTAGAAAAGAATTAAAAAATAACATTAAAAAAGTGTTTTATTTGTTTCATTTGATATGAAAGTCCCAACCAAAGATTCCAATGATTCTTAAGAAAAGAACTTAAGAGGAAATTTTATTATTACAAATTATGTACATTACTATTCTGGTAAAATATTTTGTATAAAATTAATTTTTCATTTATAATAATTATTGTAGATGGAATGAAAAATTGACTATGGGATCTCTATTGCCACCATCATTGTGTTATTTGAAAGTGAAGCTATAAACAAGTTTAATTTGACACCTAGTAGATATGGCGACATGATAAGAAGTTTTGATAAAATTTGTTAGTTATCTAAATAGTTTAGAGAGTTCTATTAAATTTACATACCAGGTAGAAGAAAGTAATAGTTTACCTTTTTATTTAGATGTACTAGTTATAAAGAAAAAGGTTAAAAGTTAGAAACTACAGTTTGTCATAAGTTATTCTCTTGATCAGGCCAACACATTAACAACCGTGTCATATAAAAGCTCAAACAAAATATGTGCTCTCTTTTGTTATGCATATAGGTTGAGAATTTTACTCATATATCACCGATAGAGCAGTTACAAAATGTATGAAGTGCACTTGTAAAGTATTTATTTGAGAAAACAAAAAAGGGACTAATTTTGCCATATGTACAAGATATATATATATCTTGTATAGTTTTAATTCATTTAAAAACAACTGTGTTTAACTCTGTATAAAATAAATAGTCAGTCAATTATTAAATAAAACTAACAATAAAGTGAATATATGAAAAGAACGGGTATTTATAAAACGAAAGGGAACATATAGAGTGAATAAGCATATGCAGAATGTTAAAATTGCAAAAATAGATATTTCATCATTGCTGAACAAGTTAGTATTACACAACATATGGTCCACTAAAATCAAATTATGTTATTAGCTCAACCTAAAAATTACAGTACCAGAAATACTCGTGAATCATCGGAGATTATTAAATATAAGAAAAAAACAATAACGCTGTAAACAAGAATTTCAGATTAACCGGGTAGAATGTTAGTAGAAGGCCGCGATATTTTGTAAAAATCTTATAAATCAATGCGGAGATCCCTCACCTATACCTCCGAGAGGTCTTTTATTGGAAGTCAATCACTATGTCATTCCTGCTGCACCTAATCAGCATTAGGCTCTGCCCAAGTTGAGCATGTTCTGAATCTACTGAGAGAAGCACAACAGCCATCAAATTTATCATGTACATTTTTCAGTGTAGGTTATGAATGGTTTAACTATGAAGAATGAATCATTCTTGTGATGCAAGAAAGTATTTGGGTGGTGTTTAAAAGTTCTCCCTTCCCCCAGAAAAGAGAGGAGATACTTATAAACAAGTTACCAAAATAACATTGTTATTTAGGCCAGCTATCAGTGATCATGGCTATCATTGTTATCATTACAACCAAAGTTTCACCTTGACCAATAATTTGCTCTAATCAAAAGACCACCTTTAACAACAGCTATGTCGTCGGCATTAGTGGCTAATAATGAAGCAAATATAGCAAATAATGAAACTATGATGGAAAATAAGCAAGATAAATATGAAGCTGAAATTAATCATTCTCATTGACACGACTCATTCCCAACTAACAGACCAAACTTTCCAACTGACATCGATCATGATATAATTGTAAAAGGTTCATAATTAAAAATTGTTGTATATACAAGACTGTTCAGTTTAAGAATTAATAGTTAGTTTATTTAGTGATATAATATTCAATGAATATTTAATTTTCATAACAAGTGCATTAAAAGTCAATTATTTTAAAAGCAATATTCATGACAAGTTTCGTTACGTAATTCCGTATGAGTCGTACGTTTGTGTATGTGGTTGAATTCTTGTACAACGCTTTTGTAATATTTTTATGTCATCTTATTCGAAGCTTCTAAGTCTTTCTGGTTATGTTTAATATTTTTTTTACTAGAGGGCTAGATTTTTCTGTTGCATGTTAAAAATACTTGCAGATACAGTTTGCAACTAAAAAGTTAATTTAGTAAAAGTAAGAGTGAAAAAGTGAAATTAGATTGTATGATTGTCAATTTAGCTGTAATGGGCGGTTTCTACAGTGAAAGTATCACAGCTTGTGTTGTAACAATAGAGATAGGAAAGAATAATTCGTCCCGCCAATTGGGCTCTAAAGTAATTGAACTAGACTGTGTGGACTTTTGGCGTACAATAGAATAATTTAAAGCTCTGTATACAACTGTGGTAACCCACGAGGCAACATAAATGAATTTATTACTGATTGTATTGTGATAACAGAGGATAGAATAAATAATCCGTCTTGTCAATTGGATTCTACAGTAATTGAACCAGACTATGTGCACTTTTGACTCAAATGAGAATTATTTAAAGCTTTAGATTCAACTGTGGAAAACAATAATGTTACAAATGTTTGTACATATGTTTGACTTGTTTTCAAGTATTATTTTAAAACAAGTGGATTGTGTGCTTCCCGTTTATTGTTGAAATTTATCGCCAAAAAGTCACAGGCACCTACAGTGAACAATTGCAGCCCTGTACAAAACCTGACAAAAATGGTTCTTGCAAGTCTAAAGGATGTCTTCCATGAGATATTAAAACAGATGCTTTCTAAGTAAATTTCTTTGCAAATTAACCAAGAATGGAGGTTAGGTGTCTAGGAAGTGGTTGTTTTATTCATTAAAGCTGGATAGTGCATATTGTGAACCATGTTGGCTCTTAAGAGATCGAAAACATGCATCTTACCAACAAGCATGGGTAGTTGGAATTAAAAAATGGCAATGTATTTCATAAGAAATTGAAGAACATTAAATAACAAGCTCACATGTAGCAGCCTGTGTTATTTACAACACAGAAAGAAATAACGAGATTATTGACCTCAAATCAGAAGCTGAATACCAATAGCAGATGATATACAACAGCTATTGGACATATATTTCAATAAGAATCATTGTTGTTACTCTCACTTTGGTTATATGAAATCTAGCTTTTCGAGAACAATGATAGAAATAGGAGAACATCAGTGGAAACTTAGTATCAGTAATAAAACTTTTAATTAAATATGACACAACTTTAAAACAGTTTATTGAAGAGGACATCAAAGTAAAACATCTTAGCCCATAAGTACAAATAAGCTGAATGAATTATCATATATACAAAATAAAATATTCACTGGCATAAAATGGGCTAAGCTCATTGTGTTATTATTAGGGTTGATAATTTCTAATGATTAGGTATTTGATTATTCTGTTACTAATAATTTCTAGTATTCAAATATTCGGCCTCTAAAATCAAATGAATAATCCAAATGTAACGATTATATTTTAAACAATTAAAAGTTTAATAAACCCATCAACGGCTTTCATGTTAAAACACTCTACATGTTACATGTTTTGATGCCCTTTTACATCGTATTCAATAGTTATTTACATGACAATTTGTACTTCCTGCATGCCATGACGTATTACATTTCAAACATATTTTACATAAACCACCAGTCAACGTTTACAATATGTTATGCGACTTATGCCATATATCAGTTAAATGAATTGATGGTCTTACATGTCGAATTAATACTTTTTTTAATTTTATTATTTCCAATGTTTCTCTGATAGTTAAAGTTGTAACATTATTTGATTGTGCTAAAATTGTAGCTTTGTCCAGTTCTTGAAGTGAGGGTAAAAGAGGAAGCTGGGTGGTTTGTAAAATTTATGAAGCATAGTACTATATTTCTTGTTTTCATATATATTCTTTATCTATTATTACAAAGTAACTAAAATGTAAAAATTAGAAACGTATTATGCTAGATATGGTTAGATTAGATAAAATAACGAATAACAATAATTATCATTCACGAGGTAAACTCGCGAGCAGCTCGTGTGTTACATACATCAATACGGTAATGTGGTTCAAAGGACAATAAAAGAATAAAATTAACTGTAAACAGATGTATATTGTTATGAGTTATAGTATGGAAACTCTGATGGTTATTTTATGGTTACGAACTTGATCATACCGACCAAGCCTGTAACGAGAGGTTTCATTCACTTCATCCATGTACTACTTTGACTCGTCTCTGCCTTGCTCTTATAGGACATTTAAAAAAGTTTCTCTCCCTAGTCCCTTGCCATCGTAAATATTTATTGCATTGTCTGTTGAACCTTTCCTTTCTGAGAAGCTTACAGTCTATTAAAAGATAGCAGGATGGTTTTGAGTCCTCATGAAACGAAGTGGGATGGCATTTACCTCATTCTGCACACTTCAAGCATTGGTTTTGTACCATAAAATTTTATGTTGTGAGAGGTTCAGCCAGCTCAGGAAATTTATGTTAGTCATAAAACGTATACTAAGCTAACAATGCAAATAATTCCTACATTCAGCATTCCATGCATAATGTTTGAAAGGGGATTCAAATTTGTGAGATCAAAAGCCAACACATCTTGTGTGAAACACAATCAGCATACAAAACATACTAATGCTACAGGAGTCTGGGGGCATGCCTCCCAGAAAATGTGTAAAAACTAAGTACTATGAGATTAAACATGCAAGCAATTTTGCATGAAATATAGCTTAAACAATTGTATGGCTGTTCACATAAAAAGTCAACAAATCATTATTTTGTTGTAACACTGCATGAGGAGCTAGACTTAAATTAGCATAAATATGTATGTTTTATTATAGTAAAGTACTGTACTATCTACATGCAGAGTAGATATTCATTGTTAAATTATATTAGTAATTCATTCATTGGCTATCGTATACATACATGTATGCACTACTAAAATAACATGCTCCATTTTTCGGGGGTGCTTTTCCATAAATAACGTACACACTTTCAATGTTGATAGCAGTGTAATAATGATTATGTATTAAATCTAGGGTACTTAGTTTTTCTTCAGTTAATGTACACCTCAAGTAATTATTCAATTGGTGGAGAACAGATGCTGACTGTTCACATGAACATGAACTTAGTGGCGGTGTGACAAAGAGTTTCAGGATAATTAACTACATTTGGTACACTGAAGCATACTTTTAAGCAGTCAGCATGTATCTGGAACCTGTCCTGGAGAGATATAGAAAGCCATCTTATCTTCCATCGATGAAGTTCTTCATCAAAAATATCAGAATTTGGTAAATCATCCCTGTAAAAGTCTATAGCCTGTCTGATATCAAAGATAGAAAACTCAGTTTCTGAATTGATGCTGCTTGCTTTACATGTGCATCAAATCTGGAACTATATTTTGCAGTTGCACGTTGGGCTGGTTGTTGATTAACTCATGGCATGCTAACATTAATATTAGATTTGTTTACAATATTACTGCTGTGCTTGAAGATACAATGTGAATAATCATCTACGTTCACTCCTAGTGAAGTCAGTTCTTATAAGCATTGTTCTATTAGGAAAACACTAAAAACAATGTCTTGGCTTGGACCTTGCAACTTTATGGAAATGTTTTCAAATAGTAAAGGGAATGTTGTAAAGGTGTTAAGCAAAAATTAATTCAAAGGATTCCAGTATTTTTAGATAAGCCATAACATTTTTCTTATCTTCAGCAGCCCAATTGTCATTAAACATTTCAAAATTATAATCTCCATATACAATAAATAACCTCACACACATATGAAGTAAGAATGGATGACACAAAGAGAATATTTCCCAACTTTCAATATTATCAACCCAGCAAGTAATGCATACATTCAGTAGTGGAAGACGTGATGAAGCTGCTCCATGCTGGGTAATCTTTAGGTATATTGCCTTTAATAGATCCTCACGTTTAAGTGAGGATTTAATACAAATAGTTATTCCTTCAACTCGATCATTACAATATAGTACTAGTGATACTGAACACGAATTTATTGTAGCAAAATTAAGTAAGTGACCTGTGCAATGAGTGTACAAGACCTTGCTTTCCATACCTCGAATTTGTTTTTGGACACCGTATCTTTTGCCAGCCATGGTGTATGCTCCATCATATCCTTCACCACACAATTCATTTAGAGATAATCCAACATCAGTCAATATCTGTTGCTCTGACCTTCTGTAGATTAACAACGCCAATAAATTCTTCCCTAATTTCAGAGTTTTCTTCTACAAAGCAGAGACATATTGATAAATGTTCCATATTTTGAGGAGACACTTAATGAGCAATAAGAGAGATAGAATACAGACATTTTACTTTATCAACAATTTTTACAAGAATTACATCATACCCAATGACATTGATGGTGTCATTTTATCAGTGGGGAGATAAATATGTAGCATTTTTTGCCTTGGGACGACACAAATAAGCTTTAAGTATTACATCGCTTTCAGCATAATATTTCAGCATTGCCAGGATTTTTGGAAGAATTTACATCTTTGGTATCGCCACGAAATTCCAAGCCTTGTTTTCCTAAAAACAAAATTGCATGAACAATTTTGATTAAGAATATGCTTATTCTGTGTTATACGTGATTGACGTCCACTGTTCGTAATAATATCATTTCTACTGGATAATGGATGCTCATTGGAAGCCTTCAAAGTATCAGCAGCCTGCATAGAATCACGATGATAAACAGCTAAGAATTATTGCTTAAAGAATCACTAATTTTTGCCCATTTGTTAAATTAGTTGTAGACAAATACTACTTTATCATGCCGACTATGCACTGGAAGAAAGGTAGCACAGGAACCACAAAAAATTAAATCCAATTTTGGGCTATATAATAACCATGGATATTTTTCAAGTCAACCTATTTTAAACTTGTAGTTACATGCATGAGAGAAGGTGGTAGGAAAACTGTTAGTGGTGTCACATACTTATAAATATAGGAATACCTTTGAGCATTTGATAGATTACTAATAGCTTGGCATTTTTATTCAAATGATTTTGTTGGTGTCAATAAAGTGCCAATGTCAAGGCATTGCTCAATGACTACAGAATTACCATGACAAATCTCTGATGAATCAATGATTGCTGTAGTGCAGTGCAATGATGATTGTCCAGGAAGAATGGAGTTGTCAGTGCTTGAAGAAGTTTGAGGCTCAAGTAAATCAGTTTACATATCATCAGTGTCATCACCACAAGAATATAGCTGAATAGCGTCAACATCACAAGAAAGACTTGCCAATTTTGTATTTTAATGGCCTTTAAGACGTTAGTGAATCATACGAATTTTAATCAGCAGCCATATTTAGACCTTTCTTCCTTTAAAACATCTCTGAAAAACTCGAAAAATCTTAAATATTTAACATCTGCCTTGATCCACTTGATCCATACTGCAAGTATTACTGCTAAATATCCAAAAAACTGCAAGTTTGGTGCAATGGAAGATATTTATGATGCCACTTAAAAATTACTGTAAATGTGTGGTATATCCAGGGGAAATTAGGTTGATGTTAGAGGTTTAATGGATAAGTCTACTAGATAATAACGAGACATTCATTCAAGATACTGATTACAGAATGATACAAAATCTATTTCTATCTAGGTAATGTAAAATGATGTAATGAGACAGGACACAAAGTGTAATACAAAATTAACAGTCTTTATTAGAACACTAAAACACAAACACAATGTCTGTATTTGGGATGATCACTTTTAATAGATCAATATTAAACTGTTCAAGATGAATCCATGTACCAGACCGATCAAACTCAATGCTCCTTAACACACAAGAAATCCTACATTTACCCAGGGCAACTAGCATTATCCACCTGACTAATCATTCTCTGTGAGGAACTTACTTTTAAATAGTATATATATATTAAAGTAAGTATATGGGTGTGTCGGGCTAAGGATTCTTCTACAGTAGGTGGCTGTGACTTATTGGCGATAAATTTGACAATAAACGAACAGCACACACTCCACTGAGATACCACAGTTGCCTCCTGTACTTCCAATAACCGTATTATTTTTCGTCAAAGTCCACACAGGTGGGTTCAATTACCTTAGAACATCCTTTGACAAAACAAATTATTCTCCTTATTACTTTAAAACTATTAACCTCACTCTCACATATCAACCAGTAGGCCTTTCACTCCTGCGATGGTTAACTTTGCATTTTCTAACTTTTCTCTCACCAAACTTCTCTTTCCCGTGACCTTTTACTCTTTTCTGTTCTTTTTCGTCTGCTTGCCGCTATTTATATGTCTATCACTTAGGCTTTTTAGAAATCTCTATATCCTCGACATCAATGAATTATAAACACAATGTACATTTCTCACCTACTTACGTAACCAAACATGTCATTAACTATTGCCTTTAAAATAATTGCTTTTAACTCTCTTGTTATGAAAAAAACTAAACAATTATGAAATATTCACTCACAAAATAAATAAATTAATAATACCTGCACTAAACAGCCTTTCATATCTGACATTCTCATTACAACATAAATGGGGCTTTAACCTCTAGATGTCGCCAAAACAACTGTGGAAGGACACTGCTGTCGACATCCTTACACAAAGTGTTGTATTAAGCAATATTCTTCCCAGGCTGTAACAAAAACAAAAGTAACTTTACATTATGTGTTATGTGTAACATTCCCATATGTATAAAAAAATTAAAAACAAATACTATGAGAAGACACAAATTTATTGTATATTCAAATACCACAAGTTAATCATTAAAAATAAAAAGCCTAAACAAGTTATGGCCACTAAAATAGCAAAACACTGAACAAAACAGAGACTTTAGAAATAAAGAGCATATTCTGGATGTATTACTTGATATGGGTTCAAATAATGTCTAATCATTATATATTCTAGGATTAATGTCCATCTGCAGCAATATCTAAGTTAAAATTGAAAGATGAAGTTAACTTTGGTGTTGCTGATAAAGCAATGCTCATAGCGTTAGGAGTACTCACAGCCTTCGTTTGCTTTTAGGGGGTCCTCTGCGAATCTGGAGTGGGAGGCCCCAACTAAACATTAACAATCAAAAATAAAGGGTCACTAAAATGATATATTGGTTCTCAAGCAATTCTCTATTTAGATAACAAATAAAAATCTATCAACAATATTATATTTTGAAAGAAAATTTGCATTAGCAATTTTCTATGAAACAGCAATATATATATATATATATACTTCGTTTGAAGTTAGCAATTCAAAATGCAAATTATATACCTTAATTTAGACCAATTGGTATCAAAATATAATTACCTGAAATAATATTTTTCAAATCTTCTTCACTGCAAAAAAGTCTATAACTATACTGTAATTAAGTTTTCGTTCCAGCTGGTGTTCAATAGAGACTATGGCCAAATTTCATAATGTTCTTGTGACATAGTGGTATGCATTTATATTTTTTAAGTTTTAGCTTTGAGAAAGAGGGCTCTGCAGAAGCAACTGTAATGGGCATGGTGAGAAGTATAGGTAATGCTACAGATACATTTGGGTATGTGTCAGTCAATCCATGCTCTGTAATACAGCTTAAAGTTTTCAATGCAGAACTTCCTGCAGCAACTGAATGACGCAAGATTTTAATTTCGTCACACAATTCCACTGTATCGATGTCACTCCATGTGGGATCTGAAAGTAAACTATGAAGTTTCGTACAGTTTTTGAAAGGTTCTTCATCAGTTGTTGATAATGTCTTAGAAATATCAAAGATAAATTTAAAAATGCATCTTCTAGTTGTTTGAGTCAATCTCTGAAATCAGTAGTAGATATGTCAATTAGACACAGAAAAAATCTACCCTGAACTTTTCCTTCTGGTTCACGATGGGTTCATCTGGTGCCTCATATAAAAATTGCACTTTTGTCCGTCTCACAACGTTACGACCCTCACTGAATGTAGGTTCTGATATTGTTTCTGGCATCAGATTTTTTTTCTGTTATTACGGCATCTTCAAAGCCTACATCGCGATAATTCAACAGTTCTGCAGTACACCCATGAATTAAGTCAAGCGCAGCATCAAGTTGCATATCCTTGGATTGTAGAATCTTGTTGACACGGTTTATTTTATTTAGGACATGCAACGAGGCATACAAGAAAACGAAATTTTCCTAATTCTTTAGTAAGGACTTGTGCCTTAGCATAACATTTTGAATCTTTACCTTAAGATTCTTCAGATATCTTCTCGAGAGCAGATTTTTTTTTTTTTGTCTTGTAGTTGGTAGCGTATGACTTTGCCGGCATTCACTTTGCATTCCCATTTCATTTCTGACAAACCATTTACTGAAATATTAGTATGTTGCTTTAAAATGTCCCACCTATGAGTTGAAGCCGAAAACAACGTATAAATATTTTGTATGAATCCAAAAAATGAAATGGATACACGAGACGACTGAGTGTATTGCATTGGCATGGAACATAAAATGCTTTTAGATTTATTTTTAGTACTCTTTAATGTTTTCCTTTCATATTACTCCCATTGTCATATCCTTTACCTCTGCAATCACATAATGACAGCCTAAAATTATTTAATATTTGCAGCAGTTCCTCTTTCAATCCAGCACCGGTTGTGTCTTTCACTTCGATGAAGGTAAGAAAATGCTCACACACTTCAGAAGCAAATCCGTCCTGTGCTATAACAAACCTTATGATAACTGAAAGTTGTTCCTTATGATTCATGTCAGCAGTGCAGTCAAGCATTACAGAATAATACTTTGATGCTGCTACTCTAACCAATATTTCTTCCCTTATTTTATAAGCTAACAGTTCGAGAATCTTATTTTGGATGTCGAAACTCATATAATGATCTTTTGTATGCGTCTGACACGCTCTTGCCATTTTGGATCAAATCGTGCCATTAACTCTATTTCACTAAGAAAATTGCCATTGTTTGGTTGGTACAGCTGTCTCGATGATCCTAAAAATGATAAATTTCTTTCTGACAAGCTATGTATAATGGCAATCAGCTGTTCTAGAACATTTCTTCAATGTTGTTTTTCAAATTCAGTAAAGTTTGTTGCTTATCGTCAATTGTCTTTCCCGATTTTAGTCTGGCATCAGGTTCTTTCTATTTCTCCATGCACTTTTCATGTTTTGGAGATATTTATGGTTAGAAAGTGTCTTAGACATGTCACCGCAGGCAGATAACTCCGTGTTTGTAAGCTGTGTTATTTCCGAATATCTTGCAGCAATAGCAAAATAGTGCATCTCGAGAAACTGAATAAATATGCCAAGTTCGCTTATGTTGCTCACCATTTATACACTTCCTATAGTTGTTTACAGTAAATCGTCTATTATTTTTATCAGTTGGGAAAGAAAAATTCTTTATTCTTTTAGGTCAACCTGTACTATTTCACAGATAGTAGGATTTTCAAACAAATCTGACCATTTTGTTGGACCAGAAAAATCGTCAGTATCAGAGTTGGACGTACATATACCTAACTGCTGTTCTCGCTGATCGGATTTTACCAGTTCTTGAGGTTCAGTTAATATTAATTGTGGATCACTAGTTGTATGATGTAATTTACTTGATCCAACAGTAACTTTGTCATTCTTCTGTGTTTGGAAAGATGATGAGCTTGGTTGTAATACATAAGCTGCACTACTACTACTACTATTAACTTAAGTAATTAAATATTTCAATTTAAATGTTCACTTTGTGTCAAACTTAGCTTTTATCAAAAGTTATCAGTATTTATGTGCATTTTGTTTCTATTTATTGCGTTTTTCTTTTATTTCACTAAGTTATATTTACTTAGTAAGTAAAGAGTGTTTGCTGTTTCTGTTTATTTAATAAACCTGATGTTGGGATGCTTATTATTTTAAACCAGATAAGGGTAAGGGAGTTATAATGAATAGGTCAGAATATGTTGATAAAATGAGTAAAATCATAAATGATTGGTTTAAGCTCATTCCTGTTTCTACTTCTATACACAAAATTAACACAAACATTGAGGCTAAACTAACCGTTTTTTGATTAAATTTAAAAACAATAATGTAATTGATGACTCTTTGTATCATAGACTATACTCTTATCATCATTTATGGGTGGAACTGTGGACAACTGTACCTGCATGATCCAAATGACTAATGAGGTTAACAGGTGATTGTTCTAATCAAAATGAATATATACAAGTACGATTTACTTACAGTTAAACACAATACGTCAAAATATTAGCAATTTGATTCTTGATTAGCCTCAGTGGCTTTTAACTGTCTTTAAACTTAATCTTAAATTTCACTTTGTAATTATCGATTGCTAATTCTAACTCACTATTTTCTCAAGTAATTAAACTTCATTCAGGCCTAACTAAGACTCACTGTCACCATTATAGCGCTAGCACTTTTAAGTTCCGACTAAGGTTGCCAGTATTGTAAATTAATAAAATATATATATATAACTTAGTAATAAAAATATTTAGAATTATATTTATCAGTATTGTTAGAAGTATAAATCGAAAATTAATCTGTATTCAAATTTCAAGTAAACAAAATATTAAAAAGACACCCGAATTTTGTTGGATAAAACTTAAAGCATATAAGTACTTGAAACAAGACTTAATTATAAGAAATGTGGGAGGCCCACTAATGTGTGGAGCCCTCTGAAACCGCAGATTCCTATTTGATATCCTGGAGTACTGAAATCAATCCAATCCAGAACGCTGTAAACTGGCATCAAAATAAGGTAATGTTGGTAGAAGACAGAGTCACTGGCTGCACTGTTAATCAAAGCCTTGGCAGTACTAACCTTAATTATGATACCAGTGTGAAACTGTTTTTCTGCACGAAACGTGTTCGAGTTTTCACCAATATTCTGCGATTTCTAAAAACTACCTTAAACCATCTAATTGTTAAGTTGTGTTATACTATATATTTATATTATTTAAAAAAGGAAAATAAATTTAAGGACACAAATAAGGCACCTAATATACATACACATGAATTAATGTACAACCTTAAGAATAACAAATATTAACAAATAACGAATTGATTAATATTTTGTTATGCAAAGGGTTAATTACGATTTACAAGAATGTAAGTGGCTTTTCCATCACTTTCTGCAGACTAAAGGGAAGGGAACTAGTCAACACCACCCACTGCCAACTTGTGGGCGACTCCAATCAAAGAGTGGGATTTGACCATTATTTTTATAATGCACTTGTCACTCCAAAGTGAAGTGTGAGTCGTTTTTCGTTGTTTTTTTCAGAAATGGGACACAAACCACAGAACCTCAAATCCACAGTCCAGCATGCTAACCACTGATGTGCTCAGCCCATTTTCTCATTAGAAAAAATGAAATAGTAATTAGGCTAAAAAAAGTTTGAGATCAAACAAACAAAACATAATGCAGTTTGGTTCAATGTTTAAGCGGTGTAAGTGACACAACTAGATTAACAACAATATGTAATAAGATATATCTTAGAACAGTACTTGATTTATATTACAAACTAAAATTATTATGATATTAGACTTAGTTAAATATCGAATGAAGAAACTGTATTAGTTCTTGATACAGAGTTTCATAAACTGACAGAAGTTAGATGGTGAAAATACACAAGTTCAAAAACAGAGAAATATTGTATTCTATCACTACAGTACACAAACCAAACAAGTTCTAGAAACTTTAGTATTGTAATTTCAGTAACAATTCTTTAAATAAAATAAGAGGATTACTAGTGTGACAATTATAATCATACTTTGTAAATGTAAATAATGTTTTCATTCTATTAGTCAGAAGAAAATTAGAATATTCACAAAGTAGGTTGAAGAACATTTACTGAGTAGATAGAAGTATTCAGCACATTTCTAATCAAATATCAGCTACATACTGCTTTAAAACATTAAATGACTAAAAAGCTAAAAAAATTGTGAAGCACTGATAGCTTTTTAATACTAAGAATTTTATTTGGTTAATTGAATGGGACTTGATAAGGATATTGTGAATGTTTCTACAAAAATACTATGCATATACATACATCTATACTATAAGGTTCCAACGTAAAAACCTTAAAGTAGCAGCTGATGGTTCTTTTTGGGATTATGAAAGAAATAGGTTTTGTTTTCCATTTACTGGTTATTTACAAAAACAAATTATACACACATAATTATATATTGTTTGCTCTTCTAGTCAAGATGTTTTTCTAAAGAGAAGTCCATTTGGCAACATCACGGGATGGTTATGTTCATTCAACAACTGTACCAACAGACACCAACCTAGACTGAGAACAACACACTGGAAATAATAAAAGCTCAAACTGTTGAACTGATCTCAAATATAGAGTCACTTTCCTATGAGTAGCAAAAAATCGCAGGGTCAATGCAAAAACATTCTCATAAAGTTCTCTATTTAAGCTTATGGGCTCATGTCTTATAGCCTGACTATCAGTTAGTCAAGTGGTATATAGTGCATAATATATATAATACAAATACATAACAAAAGTATGTCAAGATACTGATTATTTACTTTAATGATTTATAAAAATGGTGGGACTTTGAAATGCATGAAAATGCAGTACAGGAAAATAGAACTTTATCTGTAGAAATAATTTATTGAAAATTAACACTTTATGTAGTGCTCATACAATAACTGAATATTTGGAATGCTTCTCAGACTTCTAATGCCTCAAATATGGTTGGACAGTATTTTGGTTTGAAGGCAAGAATCAAATAAATTTATTTTCGACTGTTTTTGTTCCCTGCACTAGATATTCCTTGTTGGAAACAGAGCTGCAGGAGTACACAGTTTACAAGTTGTGTCATACTTTGATTTTGTGCGGTGATTATACACCTTTTTTACTGCATCAACTAATTGTTGGCAAGTGTTGGTTTCTTCTATTGGCTGTGATCATAAAATTGTAACACAACTATCTGTAATTCGATGGTCTGCACGTGCCAATGCAGTCATGGCTTTAAATGAAAGCTGTGATGGGATTCAAACAGCTCTAGATTCTTTGATCAATGATACTAGTCAAACAAGAAATGAAAATCTCAGTTAGAAGATAAACAAGTTTGGGGCAGTTTTCTCGACAATTTTATGGAAAGATGTTCTTATCCGTTTTAATAAAACAAGAAAAATTCTCCAAAATTAGGATTTAAACTTTTTGTTGCTGACTGCATTCTTCAATTATTATTGTCATGTATTCAGAACTTAAGGAGCCAATTTGAAGAAAATGAGTGCAAATCAAAGATCAAATGTCCCAATAGTGATTACAGTGACATCAGTAAACGTCAAAAAAAATTAAAAAAATTGGCGCATCAGTTCATTTGACTGAGCTGAAGCGTACAAAGAAATTAATAATCATTTCGGATTCTTCCAGAAACTTATTGATATAGATTCTGCTGAAATTCCTGAGAATTGTGAAAAGTTTGTCTTAACTTATAACAAAGAGTAGGAGAAAGAAGAAATTATATGTGAGTGTCAGCAATTCAAGCATTACATATTAAAGGAAAAAACGTTATTTTCCAGGATTTATGCAACATTAAAGTATGAGAAACTGGAAGCAACATTTTATAATATCCTTATCAATGATGGTCACAAGCTGCAAAGACGAAAGATCTTTTTAGATGTGGCACAGTGGCTCATAGAATGGCTCTAAGTTGTGTTTTCTTCTTCTTTTTTCAAGTACAAACTTTTAGCTCATAGCTCCGTCATCTCTTGACCGATTTGAGATCTAATTACAGTTTTGGATTCAGGAGGTCAAGCCCTTTTGATTGATGTGCGTCAAACCTCTTCGATTGATGTATTTGACCATGCCCACGGTCTCATAGATTAAGTTTCTCTAATCCTGCCTAAAAAAATTACCATTTGATGGTAAGCTGGTAGAGATCCTGATGAGTAATATAATCGAATCGGGTATATGCGTGTTCCACACTTGGTATTTCTGGCGCACAAAATTATAGCTAATAAAAAAGGAAAAATAACGGTCTCATAAATTAATTTACTCTAATCCTGCCTAAAATAATTACCATTTGATGGTAAGCTGGTAGAGATCCTGATGAGTAATATAATCGAATCGGGTATATGCGTGTTCCACACTTGGTATTTCTGGCGCACAAAATTATAGCTAATAAAAAAGGAAAAATAACGGTCTCATAAATTAATTTACTCTAATCCTGCCTAAAAGAATTTCAAGCGCCATGGCTATTGAGGATTTCCTCTTGTTCAAAGATGAAATTTGTTAAGAATGGGCTCCACAGTTGTATGCTTCAACCAAGATTGAACACTTTATCCTAGATGTCAATCGAATCAGTTATGCTTCACGAACTTGATTTTGATGATATTATTTGTGACTTTACAAATAAAAAATAACAAGAAAGATATAGAACTTTAGGTAAATACAGTATTTGTGTTTGTAATTTGAAGTAGCTAATATATGCAAAAAATCAATATAAACTTTTGAACGTTAAATAATAACATACTATATTGTCAGTATATATATTTGTTTAAGTGTGACCATTGTAGATGGGGCCTTAATATCCTTAAGACAACACTGGATGTACTGACCTCTACATCCTGTGGAATGGTACTGTTAATGCTACAGAGAAACCATATCTTACAACACTTTTGCTGTCTTATGTGGTATAGTTGGCTTTGACTTTAGCTGAGTGAATGATGAAACCCACCTTCACCATCTAAACTGATTAATACATTCCTTGAAAAAGAAGAGAGTAGTAATGAATTGGCCTGCATACTATCAGACTTCAGTCCCATCAGTCATGTATGGGATACTCCTAAAGATAAATTGCATACTATCAACTGGCTAAGGACGCTAAATATGTTGTGGAAACAGCTTTTTTCGGAAAAATGGTTGGGGACACATCAGGATTTTATCAACATACTAATTTGAAGCTTGTCACTTCAGTGCTTGACTTGCTGTTTGTGGTGACTACACTCTATATGAAAGTAAAATATCACGAACTTTAAACTGTTAAACCACCTCTTAAAAATAATAATAGCTTCCGATCAGAGAACGCTACATACTGGAGCAAAACTCAACACGAATCTGGCCACCAGTTTAAGTGAATTGAATATACTCTTCTTGTGTTTTTACTAGCAAAGATAATAATTCATTATTTTATTCTTGGGTACTGTCGTGTTTAAGGATATTTTCGGTCGTAATTCTAATAGTATCTGACGAGGTTGGGCTTGCTTAGGATATTTAGGTAAGTTCTAAGTACATGTATTAAGCTAATTGTGCAAAATAATCTCGATATTAAAAAAAGTATAATAATGAATACAAATAATGACATTTGATGCATTAAATAATATAACAAATACGATTACTGAAAGTAACATTAAATATAGCGTACGAATTAGTGGCAGTAATCTCTCCATAGTAAAACTAATGTTTATGAATATATAAAATAATAAATAAATGAAAAAATAATATCTGAACTGTTCTTGAAATTATAATGATGTTAGAGGTAGTAGAAATAAAACAACATACTAAACACAATATGTGGTGTATCTTAAAACTTAAAACCTTAAAAGAAGGTTGGCTGATTGTTGTGACTTTTAAGTATATTAAATGCATTCGTTTTTGAACGAAGGTTTGTATTCTCTGTGATGCTTCGTTATAAGATTACTTAACTTTGTGTATCATGGGGGATTGGAGATATCCACTGAAGCAATGGTTGATGGAGCCACTTACGAGTCCACAAACCCATGAAAGGACTAGCAATTTTGCAAATGCTCGTGCAAGAGATAGGGAATCTGGAATACCCCACTGAAGCCATGACTGATGATTCCACTTCTGAGTCCACAAACCCATGAAAGGATTAGCAATTTTGCAAATGCTCGTGCAAGAGATAGGGAATCTGGAATACCCCACTGAAGCCATGACTGATGATTCCACTTCTGAGTCCACAAACCCCCGAAGAGAAGAAGCACAATTTTGCACATGCTTGTACAAAAGTTGTTGTGAACTGATCAGTTTTGGTACTTTATTCACGCTTTCTTTGTATACATGTTTTGGGAGGCACCCTTCATAATAATCTAGAAAAAGTGCACAATTTTCCTTGCTTTCAGCGCGTTACATGATATAGTACTTTAACTGGGGATGAGTATACCAGTTGACATCATGGACGTCAGTAACGCAGTGCCCGAGGTACCTATGCAGAAATCCCCAACAATGATGCAATTCAAAAAAATTAGAAGTAATGATATAACTAAAATGTATGCTACAATTCTTATTTTAATGCTTTAGTCTAAAGTATCAAGCAAATGTCATAATTTTGTGTTGATATTTATGTTACAGAAGCGTCACTTAATTGGAAAACAAACAAGACGCTCACTTATGGTTTTTTAATTATACTATCCAAAACAATTTGTATTAATTTACAGTGTTTTCTCTAGAATCATTAATATTCTGTTTCTTCAGGCCTGGTGGTTAGAGTGCTCAACTCGCAATCTGCGTGTCACGGGTTCGAATTCTCTTCACTGAACATGCTCGCCCATTCAGTCATAGAGACGTTATAATGTGACAGTCAATCCCACAATTCACTGGTAAAAGAGTAGTCCGAGAGTTGGTAATGGGTGGTGTTGACTAGCTGCCTTCCTTTTAGTCTATCACTGTTAAAGTAGGGTCGACTAATGTAGATAGCCCTCTAGTAGCTTTAGGTGAAATTCAAACCAAGCTGTTTCTTCAGGTCAGCATCTAAGTCCGTAAGTGGGTCAGCAGTAAGTTTACAGGCTTAAAACGTTAAAATTCAGGGATGTGGTGGACAGAGCAAATAACCCAATGTGACTAAAACAAATATTCAATCAGATAATATCTAAAAAAACGTGAGAGGAGCAGATGGAGTTTCCAGTGGATAACTATGTAGTCTTGTAATCACAGGAGTCAAATTTTCCCTCCTTAGTATCACTTGCTCTCTCTCTCTCTCTTTCTGTGTATACATAAATATATTTAAAACATTGATTGCTAACTACTTGTCCCCCGGTGGGACAGTGGTAAGTCTTCAGATTTTCAATGTTAAAATCTGGGGTTCGATTTCCCTCGGTGAACACGGCAGATAGCACGATGTGACTTTGCTATATGACAACTACTTGTTCAACTGCAATGTTTAATCCACTTATGGAGATCCATGCAATGATATTTCCAATTCATCATTGGGGAGGGGCGGACTCTATACAAGTTTATTGTTATGTCTCTGGTCGTTAGTTAGTTTCCCGTATAATTTCTTTCCGATGAAACTTTAGCGACACAAGTCCTTTCTTAAATATTCTTTCTGAATACAACTTTGCAATACACTTAATTTCCACAGTCACGCTATAACAAACGCTATAATTCACAACGAACGACTCACGTGCTCGACTCAACAGTAGGTCTCTATCTCTGTTTGCAGTTCAATTACATTACATTGTTGCCGTCACTTCTTATCGGTCTTATATATACGAGAATACCGCATATCTAGTAACCTCTCGAGGCTTCAGGAAGGGACGTGAACGTTCGTGAATATGACGTGTTACTAGAGTCACGTGACCCCCGCTGTCGTAACAATATAATGTTTGGAGACGGCTTAAACTAACTCTTACAAATGTTATTTTGTCCGTGTGTTCTTTTATTCCGTAAAATATATGTTTACTAGCGTATAGCGTAAGTACTACCACCCCACCTCATAGTATACCCTAACCTCACATTTCATAACTAACTGAAATAAATAAATTTTGCGAAATCAAACTTGACCAACAAAGAAGCAGAAAAGTGCATTCGAGACAGTCAAATGTTGGTAAATTCCTTTGTGAGCCAATCAAAATTATGATAATTTATGAAATGAATTCGTGGCGTATTTATAGAACAATTATTGGTAACAATCAGTTAGTTATCTTTCAAAATTTGTAGTGTATGCTGGAGGGATTTAAACATTTTGATAAAAGTTTAGAAAAACCTTTAGTGTAAAGGTTGTTTTTCTAAACTTTCATCAAAAATCAGTTACATTAACAACTTCTAACATATAGAAAAGCAAGATCATTTTAGTAACAATATGTTCCAACAATAGCTTTTACGTCATGTTGGTTAGCAACGAAAGTATAACCTAATATTGTTGTTAGTCTGTGTACTGAAAGTATGAAATGAAATGAAAGGACAACAAAACTGGAAAAATATTTGTTGATTTTTTTACTTTAGAGTTTCCTTTGATTAAAGTGGTTTGCTTTTAATTAAAAATGTTGGTGATATAACAAGAAATAGCTTAACTTAGAAAATATTTAAGTTTAAAACTGAAACGATATTTTTACTTTCATGATAAATTTTATGCACTTGGCTCCAGGCTAGGTGATCCCACACTACGTCTTCACTTTAGGCTTACTATACTAACACTTACTACACTTATAAGGTTTTACGGCACGCCCCTTTGCACCTCCCCCCCCCCCCCGTCAATAAAATCGTAATGGTCAGACAGTAATCGAACTATTCTATCTGAATAAATGCATTTTGGCTTTCATAACTCCTCCAATTTTGAGGAATCAAGCGTGATGTGACACACACTGGTTTTAATATAGGTTAGATTTTATAAAATTCAAACGATTTTTAGTCAGTTAAACTAATAAAACCACAGTTAACTTTACAGTACGTTTTCTTGTAGGAATTGGATGTTTCTGTGTAGCATGCGCATAGTAAGTTCAGTGGCCCGAGATTTCTGACCGTGCCGGGTACGGACCTGTGACCAGCTATCGACGTCCCGCTATATTGTTGTCAAGCGTAACCGATAGTCCCACCAAGTAATGTAAGAGATCTCCCTGTATTGTCTTGATAAGGGAAGAAACACAACATATTTAAAACACACACAAAGATAGAATGTTGTGCAATAAATAAAATATCCAAATACTCAAGAAAAGTGAAGAAACCGACGCAGTTCCTTCGACCAGCAAGTACGGGAGAGAGAGAGAAAGCACCGTGTCAAAATGTTCTCACGTTTCACAACAGCCTTTGTGTTGCCAGTGTTGGTGGCCTCTAGTATTGCTACCATAATCCGTAAGTTGTGTAATTTTGACAGTAACTGTTAAATTGATTATTAGATCTTATTATTTTACTATTGACTTTATTTTAAATGTCTAATTATATTTGACGTAGATATACGATAAAAAAAAGAACCTATATATTTCTTTGCTGATACCGAGTCAGATTTCAGTGTAACAGATTTGACTATGTACGTAGTATAAAACACGAGTGGCTTAACATGTTTTATAATTTGATTGAAACAACAGTTTTGTAAACATAATGAAAATGTGAGAATGGCGTTTTGTTAAGATGAAATGCTATAAAACAAATTATATATAAACTAAAACAGAGTAAGACCCCTGGTAACAGGTTATAATATTGGGTAGAATAAAAATTATAACATTGAGATATTCGATAGAACAAGATGATGTATAAACAGTTTTATGGGTAACTAAAACAATACAGGTAATTTAAAATTGTTACACGTTTATAAGTGTGTGGTCAATTATCTATATATGACTCGACTGTATAACAACTATACTTAGAGAAAAGGGAACATTACTGCTCCATTTCTGAAGAAACTGGCTATTCTGATTAAACCAAATAAAATCAAAACCTGATCAAGTGTCTGATTCTGATTTCTGTATATTTGGATAGTAAGAAGATATGCCCTGTGACTAACTGTATATTGGGATAGTAAGAAGATATGCCCTGTGACTAACTGTATATTTGGATAGTAAGAAGATAGATATGTCCTGTGACTGACTGTATATTTGGATAGTAAGAAGATATGCCCTGTGACTAACTGTATATTGGGATAGTAAGAAGATATGTCCTGTGACTAACTGTATATTTGGATAGTAAGAAGATATGCCCTGTGACTAACTGTATATTTGGATAGTAAGAAGATATGTCCTGTGACTGACTGTATATTTGGATAGTAAGAAGATATGCTTTGTGACTAACAGTATATTTGGATAGTAAGAAGATATGTCCTGTGACTAACTGTATATTTGGATAGTAAGAAGATATGCCCTGTGACTAACTGTATATTTGGATAGTAAGAAGATATGTCCTGTGACTAACTTTACTTATTTTCTACGTTAATCAGCTTTATCAAAATAAATGAAAACAAATAATTAAAAATAATAATAACCAATACTGATGTTTACTAATTGGCCAGTTTTAGAAATAATTTGTTTTCGTTTTTATAGTCGAACCTTCAAAATAATGGGGTTAAAAAAACGAAGAATGACATCTTTATGAAGAAATGAGATAAAAAGTATTAATATTAACGCTGAGTTAGTATACAATATTTAAAAACTGAATTAATATGAAAAGTGTGTAAATAAGAAGACGACAACATACTCGTAATATTGTCAGTACAATAAGTCATACATTGTTGCTATTTCGTTCTCTTACCGAGAAAAGGCAGATTTTAAAAGACGATCATGAGTGTCTAGATTTTTTGACTTCTTAAAGAACAAGTATTGTGAACGTGAAAATTACAAACCAAAAGACCAACATAATTAAGTATGAAATTGGTCCAATATGTATTATAGAATTGTAAGCGTGAAATGAAATACTGGAATATTTTCTTAAGTTCTTGAGTAGGCTGTCCGACAGTGTACGTAATGCCATTATCTCACTCATAACAGTAGATGCACAAGGTAATGAAATCATGCTCTAGTTCTTTTGTATATAGAATTGTTAGTAGTCCGTATCAAAAAGCATGACTATAAAATGTGAAAGACGTGAACAGTTTGAGGGGGTCCTGATTGACTTATTTTATGTCACACGTGACATATAGTATATAATGAAAGACGTGAACAGTTTGAGGGGGTCCTGATTGACTTATGCCACACGTGACATATAGTATATAATGCAGCTTGAATACATTCAATGCAGGATGATTTCTACTTAAAGTACAAAGAACATACAAGTGTTTACCCAAAATACAATCGTTTATCTCCCATGTGCTTGTAAGTGTTTTACCAGCTAGTATAGTGAAATATACCATCCTACAATTTTTGTCTGTATCGTAATTTCAGGTTACTTGCAACATTTTAAAAGTTTTTTCTTCTTTTTGAAATAAGTCAAAAGATACTGTTTTTATCTCGATAAAATTACTTCAGCTTTGAATATATGGAAGCAATTATTCAAGACTGAAAACCAACTGCTCATAAACGACAAGGTTGATTGATATTTAATTAATTAATATCCCATGATACCCTGTTTACGGGAAACTTGAAACACTTTTATTTTTTAATGTTAGGACACTAAATCTCGTTAAAGAGGCAAAAATATACCAACCAATGAAAAGATAAGTTTACAGTTAAGTCTGCATTCATGTTATTTTTCAGCCCGAGGATTTTCGTAGATCCTGCGGAACGGTTGGTTTGTTTTATATACAAGATGATATGACCTTTTTTATACAAAGAAAACCATCATCATTTAGTTCAAATAAGTGTGTCACTGTATCAAATACAATAGATTTTTATATGTTGTTTTGAGAAACAGTGAAATCACATAAGTAGATTTTTAAATAAGTAATTGGTGAAACTAGTATTTTAGATCATTATCTTAATGGCGCCAAGTTGTGTAGCATATTTTATTTGATTTAGGGATGTAACTGAAGTCATGTAATAAAAAAGAAGATAAAACATTGCGACCATTTAAAGAATTATAAAACCTTAAACACAGCGGAGCAGGAAGTTAGCGTCTGCAAAAACAATCTTTTCCCACTGTTCTTAGATGAACATAGATAGGTATCTTACAGAATTTATTAGAAAAACTAGCTAATGATAATGCTTATGTGTCAGTATTACTACATAGGTAATAATTTAAACTGACGATATCCCGTAGTGAAATAAAGTGTAACATTATTATCCATCATATAACACTAATTTAAAAAATCATGCAAATATTTTCTGGCTGCACGATTCACAGAATGTACCGAAGCGATAAATAGCGATTACATGATTTTAAAACCGGTAGCGTCACTCCTACTCAAAGCGAAAGACGAGAAGGCTGGTTAACTGAATAAAGTGAACGGTAATCGCTATATATAGCTAAGATCAGTGCCATCGAACACCTGCTACTCACACATCAAATAGATAAAAACGATTGATTCACAGTTGATGGAATTCAAATTTGATTTCTCTGCTACGTCACAATTGGTTCGCCCCACGTGGCACAGCGGTATGTCTGCGGACTTACAACGCTAGAAACCGGGTTTCGATACCCGTGTTGGGCAGAGCACAGATAGCCCATCGTGTAGCTTTGTGCATAAACTCAAACAAACAAACACAGTTGGTTCACCTGTGGGAATGTATTGTGTTGTCACGTGATCAAAACCAAAGAAAGCATTCATTGTAAGTTTTTTTTGTTGTTGTTGTTGTTGTTGTTCAACAAACGATCTAGTTGGAATTATATGTTGGAATAAAATTAACCTACTTTGTTGTGCTGATTTGCACTTATCTCTCATTTCATTTGGATTTCTTCTTAACAAAAAATTCTAATGTTTAAATACAATTTAAGCTGTTCCTATGTTTGTATCCAAGCTGGATTGCTGTTTATTTATTTAGCGGAACTAATAACAATTACTTTCAAAAAGGTTAGAAAAAAATATATCAGAAACGTGGGGATAAGGATAATAACCAGATTATTTTCTTCTACTTTGAAAACACTTTGAAGATTTTTACCTCAGTACAGTTTTGGTAAACGACATGTACTTGGAAAATAATATAACGTTTTGAATAGAAATTAAGATCCTAAATTTAATGACGTTTTGAGCAGCATTTGTTGTTGTTGTTGTTCCTTTGAAGTAGATTTTCTCTCTAATTTTTTTCTGACTCAGATATTTTTTTCAGTAAATCCTGATATCTATTTATTCCCTGTAGAAAAGCGCCAGTTAACATACGAAGAGGGCGAACTTCCTGAAGCGTCCCCAAGGAACAATGCTACTCCAACTTTAAAGCATTCTCTTGGAGCACAGGTTGTTTATCCTGGATACTTGAGCCATTATCTTAAAAAAATACAGTCATCTACTAGTCTCTCGAAATCTGATGATTCAGAGAAACTGGGTTTCAAAGATGATACTTTTGGCTCGCAGTTGCGTTTTAATGATCAAAAAGTCGGATTTTCCCATAACCTAACTAAACCATTTGGTAACTTTTTTCTTTACAACGATGAGTTTCCCGAATTTCCTGCTTCTGATACCACCAAACATTTTAAAGATATTCCATGGTTTTCAGCATTAAAAAGTCAGAATGACATCTTTCGTTCGCTTGACAGTAGAGCTCAGTCATCTGAAGAAATTCCATCAAGTCCAGTGATTAAGCGCCAATACATAGGTGTTGCAAATAACACACGAGAAATCGATGAAAGTACTGTTTATGGAAACCAGACCTTAAACATTCAAACAAAAGATGACTTACCACAGTATTCAGCACTTGCTGGAATCACAGTAAAATATCCAAGAGACCAATTTTCGAACTTCACCAGAAGAAACAGACCATTAACTTCCCCGACGGAATTTCTCGCACTTAAAAAGTCTTCTGTTAAGGAAGCCTTTACCGATTTATATTTAAACATACTTCAACCCAAAAGTATTAGCTTATTGCGAGATAAACGATCTTCTTCCAAAAAAGACACATTGAGAAAGACTCCGAACAACAATCACAAATTAAAAGATGATCATTTTAACAAGTCAGGCAAAAATACTACCCCTAAATTCCAATTTTCGTTAATATCCGATGTTGACAACATTAGGGCTGCTACAGACCTTTTCCCAGTCGAAAGACTTTTTAACGAGAATCGAAGACTCCTTAGACAAAGTCCATTATCTGAAATTTATGAAGGACGTCGAGGTAATAGTCATTTGTTCAGTGAACAAGCACTCGGACACGGATCGCGTGGAAAGCCACTCTATTTTAATATTCGTGGTGAATCACGAGGCGATTTTTCTGACAGTCGCCGAGGCTCACCATTACCTATATTTCATAATTCTGAAGCACGGGAGCACGATTATGGTCCTCTTGGGAGTGGAAATTTTGAAATTATTCATGGTGGAATTTATGCTGAAGATCAGTCGTCATCTAACCACCTTCCTTACGTTCATCATAGTTCTGGAAGTTTCACCTCAGAACATATTGGCGCGGTACCGGATTTTGGCTTCATTGTCGATTCTTCCTTTGATGATGGACCTAAATTGGGCTTCCAAGGATATGATCATTTCCAACATTTTTTGAACAACGCTCTGTCTGAGCAGCGAGGAATTACTTCGACAGACAATCGCTACAGTGGCGGCTCGGCTTCAAAGCTCAGAACAACCATTTCAGATTTAATGGCACAAGACTAAGGTATTTTACAGAAGTAGTTGAAATAACCGGGAAAAGGAATATAGTGCATAAAAGGATGTGGATTATTCCGAAATTTCTACCCTTACAAGTATTCTCATTCAAATGGAAATAGGGTAAAAGTAATACAAACTTCGTAGGATAGCCCACAGGTTTTGCTTACTTTAAATCATATACGAAAAACATGTTGATTTGATCTTTTAGGAATTAAATTAGACAACTCTTAAGTGTAGTTTTTATATTAATTTCATTTAATTAAGAGTTAATTCGATTATATCTCTAACCACTTTCAAATATATATTTTCGAAACATTAGGATGTATAATATTTGATTTTGTTTTAACTGTGTTTGAGATAACATAAATTCCAATAAATATACGGCATACACATATATATTTATTTAGAAAAACTAAAAATTAAAGAAGAGAATACATCTTAAGAAAGGATAGCACGAATCTTACACAACACATTTAAACCTTAGATGAAATACAATTAAATGTAAATTCACGAAAGAGAGACAGAGAAACAAATCGCAGCACAATACAAACATCCAACACTGGGGCATCATTTAATGTGCCCTCGTGTTTGGAGATATTGGCGGAAGTAAGACCCAGATTGCGTTGGGAGTACATCGTCTATCCAGTTTAACCTCAACTTCGCCGACCTCACATGATTAAGAAAAAAAAAAATTAGCAGATGTGGGTGTTCCAGTCCACAACGTCCCACGTCTTTGCCACCTTTCGCTGTCTGCAGCCAGATGTGGAAATGTGGTTGCTCACATGAAGAAAAAATAAAAAAAGCAGCAAGAAATAATAGAATACATTACATCAACGGGGAAGTTAGCAGTCCAGCCTCCAGTATGATGTTTGAACATAAATACCGGGATGTTAAGGTATTACTATACAAGCCCAACCAATATTATAAGTATAGCTCTCATCCTCCACCCTTCCGTGCTACTATTTGGATCTTCATTGGTTCTAAAGAGGTACACACAGTAACAGGTCTTATATAGGGAAGGTGGTATAACTACCACTACATTAATTTACCTATACAAGATATGAAGTGTCCAATAAGTAATTCCAATTATTCCCCTACGGTGAATTTTTGAAGTTATTTTTATTGTGCATATTATAAAATTATTTAAATCACTATTTTCAAATTAGTATAAATATTTCTTTATATTTTTATAAAATGATTTAAAATATTTGATTAAAATTTGTTTCTCAAACTCATTAAAAAATCAGTTTATATACTAATATGTTAATATTAGATATTAAGTATTGTACATTACTACAAATTTTTCAATACCTAAGAAGCTGAGTGAATAATGCTCTGTATGACATTTGGTGGTACATTACTGTTTGTAGAGAGATGTCCAAAAATTGGAAATGTAAAATCATTTCTTTTGTCATAAATATTAATATTACAATAATTATTAATTATCTTAATGTTTAAATCTAAGTAATGTACTTTAGTATTTGATATAGAAATATTCTCAATCTGTAGAACTGCAGGATAAATGTTACCCATGTAATTACTTATTCCTGGATTATTAATACTAAACATATCGTCAATATACCTCTGTGTTAAGAGAAATAATTCTGAATTTGAAAAATTATTTATGAATTTCTTTTTATATACCTATTATTTCTTTACAAATTTACTTATCAAAATAAATATAATTCTTATATACACAAAAACTAAAAAATGTTTTAATCTTATCAGCAGTAAAAGTTTGTTTTATTTCTATGGTTAGATCTAGAAATTCATCAATTACGAACTTATCACTATTACCAAATCATTAATTGATACAGACACGTAGTAAAATCATATGTTTGAATTGTGTTTTATTTAAATCTTCTAATGTTTTTAAGATAGGTTCATTATTTTCAATTAACCAGAAATCTTGTTGATTACTTGTATTTTGTCGTAATTTATCAAATAACTGATTTAGTAATTCACTTAATAAAACTGCAGGTTTTCAGTATAGTATTTAGTGAACTAGAAGCCCCCCAGTGGCACAGCGGTATGTCTGCGGACTTACAACGCTAGAATCCGGGTTTCGATACAGTGGTGGGCAGAGCACAGATAGACCATCGTGTAGCTTTGTGCTTAATTACAAACAAACAAACTGAACTAGAAATAAAACGAAATTTAATAGGAGATTTATATATTTTAGGTATCGCATATAAATATGGTAATCCTGTATATGGATTTGTTTTAACATCAATTTTTTATAGCTTTCAAGAAGTTGTTAATAATATCTTCTTTAGACTTATTTTGCAACTTAAAAGTTTGTGTACTATCTATCTCATTAGTTTTAATTTGGACATTAAAACGCTTACAGATAAAGCCAAAATTACATTTGCCCTTATCGACAGGTACAATAATATATTTCTCTTGTATTTTACTGATTTTAACTTTAAATTTGAAAAAAAGTTAAATATATTGGATATTTAGTTTAGTTAAATTAATAAAAAACCATTGGCACAGCGGTGTGTCTGCGGACTTATACTGCTAGAAACCGGGTTTCGATACCCGTGATGGGCAGAGCAGAGGTAGCCCTTTGTGTAGCTTTGTGCTTAATCATAAACATTACTAAAAGCTAATTTGACTTTAATTCTATTAATAACATAATATCTCCATTCCAAAAACAAATTTGAGGATAATGTGTAGAATAATTAAGTTTCAAATTATAAGCATCTACATTTTTCTTTATCGAACTTAGAATATCTACTTTCTTATATTTTGTAGTTATTCTGTACTTAGCGCCCCTTGTCTATGATTTTCCTTAAATAATTGTATTTAATCATATCCAAATTTCCAGTAATAATATACTTATGAAAAGAAAATGAGTCGCACTCACATGGTAAATTCTTCACATTATTAATATATAAATTATTTAAAAAGTATTTATCATTATATATAAGCGGTGGTATTGGAATTTCATATTTAAATATTTTAATGGAAAATATTTTGTATTACAGAATCATGTAAAGTTTAGAAAATTTGTAAATCATTAACAATTTTATGTTTAAAACTAATTACTATATATGATGATTTTCTTATTGGCAGTTCTTTAATTATATCATTTAAATTATTTACCTTAAGCCTAAATTTTATAATTTCTAAATTAAG
>NW_013668099.1:35546-39176 GCF_000517525.1 Limulus polyphemus
ATCCATAAAATTAACTCATTTTATTTTATTTATGCCTTTTCCTCTAGTGTTTCTTTTTTAGGTTTCTTGCTATTACTATCTAAACAAAAGAAATTACCAATACAATTAGTATTACTTAAACTTAGAGCAGTAGCACCATTATAATCTTGATTCAAACCAGGAGGATATAAAGTTTTATGTTTAACAATGTAAAGATTTTATTTTTGTATTCTATTAATATCTGTATTAACGATTTCTAAAGTTGTAATTACTATTGAAGTAAAAAGGAGGAATTCTGAAATGTTCTAATTCAACGTATTTACCACATTATTTTAACTTTGAGATATAAGTAAATTCGTCCGAATATGTAGAGGATTAGAAGTTTGTCCCACATGTGACATATGTTACATGTTAATAAATAAATTATATTTCTTTTAATATGAAAAAGGAATAGTTATAAGTAATTGGATGAAAAGAACTGAGTGAAGCATCGCTTACTACCACATTTTTATGACATTTATAGCCAGAATACAAATTATAAACCGCTAACTAGGCTGAATACAATTGACACATGATGGATAATTAGTGTCCACAGATTAAATAATAATATATTGTTGCGTCATGCCACGTCCTTCTCGAACCTTCATGAATTATCGGGAGACTACTAAATTGGGGGGTAGTCTGGTATATATATAAGACCGGCCACGAAGCAACGGAGAGGTAATGAGTAATTGAACTGCAGTCAGAGAATGTGTAATTGAACTGAGTATTGTTGAAGTCGAGCACGTGAGACGTTCGTTGAGAATTATAGCGTTTGTTAGAGCGCGACTGTTGAAATTAAGTGTATAATAAAGTTATATTCAGAAAGAATAAACCAGTTTTATTTAGGAAAGGACTTGTGTCGCTAAAGTTTCGTCGGAACGAATTTGCGGAAAATTAACTAACGAACGGAGACGTAACAATATATATAATGAAATGGGCATATGCGAAAATTAATACAACACCATACAACATTCATTAATACTAATTATTTAGAAAGGCTGAGGCTGGTGAAGTTGAGGTTAAACTGGATAAACGTGCCTTCAACGCAATTTGGGTCTTACATCCGCCACTACCTCTAAAAACCGGGTCCTCATGACACACCCTATGATGTGTTGTGTGTCCCAGTGTTGGATGTATGTATTTTGGCTGCAATTATTTTCTCTCTCATGAATTTACAGTTAATTATATATATATATATATGTAAACATTATTTAAACAGTTAAGTCAACATTTACATCAAAACAAAGGGCTGCATTAGATACGGCAAAATCAATCTTGTGATGAAATAGAACAAACATAAAGTACTGTTACGTCTCCGTTTGCTAATTGGTTTTTTCGTAACTTCGTTCCAACGAAACTTTAACGACACAAGTCTTTACTTAATAAAACTGGTTTATTCTTTCCGAATATAACTCTGCGATACACTTAATCTCAATACTCGCGCTAAAACAAACACTATAACGAACTGTTACGTCTCCGTGCTCTCTGACTGCAGTTCAATTACTCACTGTCTATACACACAAAGTTGGGGTTTTATATGCAGGTTAATATTTCTATTATTTTCTGTAGTGTTGTTTCGTAATGGTAATTTTCAATTACAGCTAAATTCGAAGACTAGGTAATATTGCACACACACACACACACCATAAGGCTAACTAACCTTGTGAATTTAATTCATTAATCGCATTAACGTATCAAGTTATTAAAAAAATCGGAATACAAGGCTAACTTCAAACACTAGCTAATTTTGCGACACGTATATATTACAAGGCTAGTGTTAAATGCTAAAAGGGTAATTAATTCTGCGTTATGTAACACAGAAGGCTTATTTCAAAGGCTAGCTAACACTATGAAATATACTAAAAAAAAACCCGAAAAACATTTGCGATCATATTAGTATCTTAAGTACAGGATTTCTAGAATAATACACAATAATTCCATTCGCAGACACCGTAATGTATATAATATATAAATCCACTGATCCAAGGCCTAACACCAGTTAAGCCTTTATTAAGAACGGCCTATATTCGATACAGAGATAAAATTAACACCTTAAGTAACTTGTGTACGTTTTTTGTTTTAGTTTAGTTAGGGCTAAGCTTTACTTTTCTTAATGTTATCAATAAATAGAACTTTTTTAAAAACTTTGATAAGCTTTTAATATATTGTTGCGTCAGCGAGTCACGTGACTACTGTGACGCAACGTTTCTAGAACTATCATGTACTTTGGCGAATGCTCTAGTAATTACTAGATATAGGGTAGGCTGGTATATAAAAGAGGGGAATGTAACCCTGTTTACAAGTAAACTTATAAAAAAAAAAGTAGTTTTTTCCTACATTCGTTAATATGGCAAGAATACGCTTTTATATTCATCACATCATCGCTAATATAGATTTGCATCTAATAACCTAAAATCGACAACCGTATTCTGTACTGAATTATTATTTGGTAAACTTTATTAATCTTGATTGCGATGGAATGTTGTTTTCTTACCCTCATTTTTCCCTTTGAATGGGCTGTGGCGAAATGCATTTTTTTAAGGCTGGGAGTTTTGATGAAGTGGTTTCAAAATCGGCTGCAAACTAATCCTTCACGAGACTATTACTTCACGAGACTATTCCTGCTTATTTCCTTTATCTTTCTTGACAATCTTTCGTCTTAGTGGAAAATATTATGCTCGAATGTTGAGTTGAGGGATTATGGGTGATGTTTCGGCCACAGTAAGAGGCTTAGGAGAACGTACTTTTAAGCCTGAAACCAGGTTTTATACATAACTAGGGTGGCCAGATTTCCAAACCGGGACAACCCAGCCCTTGCCTCTAATTTCATAATGGTCCTTGTGGTTTTTCTTGGCAGTGTGATCCATAATGTCCACCGTGTGCTGTCGAAAACATAACTTGGCAAATAGTACACTCAACTTTGTTATCCAACTCAAGGATGTCAGCTTTCAAGGTGTCTGGGAAAAACACATTTTATTTTAAACATTTTCAATAATAAAAATATTTTAGAGAACAGTCCCTGGTGTTTAACCGTCCACCACACTTTCACTAATTGCTACAGTACTACTAAATACAAAAAACCTGGGATTCTCAACACGCGCAACTGTCAAGTAGGCGTATTACATTCGTGATTCGATATGGCTTGACGGTTTGATATCTATATCATAGACTCTGGACGAACTACCAAAAAATGGGACTGTTCCGGCAAAATCTGGACGTCTGGTCACCCTATACATAACATGCTGAGTAGGAAAACTCACTTGCGACCCTTCCACAGGTTAGGCCAGACTATGTAGGATACTAATTCTATTAAGGGTTAAAGTATAACAGTAATACCAACCAGTAACTTCAACGTCGAGTATAATGTAACACGTGACTCAATATAGTTGGTGAACAAAATCTAAAAAGTTGGGTTTATCAGAATGTTTTTATCCTTGTGGGTATACATATTTGTCATTTGATAAATACCGAGATACAGGGACATTTTTATGTCTGTACGTCATTTGATAAATGCTGGGATACAGGGACATTATTATGTCTGTACGTCATTTGATAAATACCGCGATACAGGGACATTATTATGTCTGTACGTCATTTGATAAATACCGC
>NW_013668099.1:40093-45004 GCF_000517525.1 Limulus polyphemus
TGTGGCTGCAATTATTTTCTCTCTCATGAATTTACATTTAATTATATATATATATATATAAACATTATTAAAACAGTTAAGTCAACATTTACATCAAAACAAAGGGCTGCATTAGATACGGCAAAATCAATCTTGTGATGAAATAGAACAAACATAAAGTACATAAATATGGTACTGAATCAATTACACGTGAGCGACGTAAATCAACACCACAAAACAGTCAAGAGTATATACTAATAACAAATCAGCGCTTTGACTACACAAACAAAAATAATAAAAATATGCCAATTATAAAAATAAAAGGTATAGTTTTTGCTGTGAATAACTGCGTGAGAGAACCCAAATAGCATTGGGGACAACCCGTCTCTACAGATATTCACGAAGATGATTACATGTCACAGGGAGTACCTCGTTGGATTCAGGACATTGAAAGATAAACACCTGGGTTCTACCCTTTATTAATTATTAGTCGCAAGCACCTTGGATTTGTATTCTTGATGAATAATTGAAGAGACTAGATATCCTCAATTCTACTTGGGTGTTATCACGAAGTTATTCGGAACAAACGTTATACCTTTTATTTTGATTGTTAGTATAGTTTTTCATTTATTTGTCTTGTCAAAACGTAAATTTGTTTTTATTATTATTATATACATAGAGAAAGACAGAGAGAAAGAAAGGTTATTGAAATAATGAGCACATTGTGTTTTTTCTTCTTCAAACGTAGAACGTTTACCAGAAATATGCTGATAATATTAAATATCTTTGTTTGTTTTTTTTTACTTTTCAAGTTTAATGAAAAGCAATAGAAATGTCGTCTAGACGTTTTCACTGTACGGTTGAAACCTAAAATACTTACTGTAAAATACTAATAAGTACTGCCTAAATATTTCTTTAAAGATACTTCTCTCCCATTGTACAACAAATTATTATCCTTGAGATATAATTTCATTGTGTAAAAAAAAACCCTTATCTTGAATACTGAAAAGCAATAAATCAGAAAAGTACACAAAACTGCACCAAACAGGCAAATGTACAACAGGAGCTGATGTTAGCATGCAATACTGAATTGTTTTAGGATAATGATGAACGAGAACAGAAGTTTACAAGAATTAGGTGTAAAACCATTATGATTATGAAATAGTTTTGTAAAATGCTATTTAGTATATAAGATGAAAAATTAATCACTGGTATTGTGTTACGTCATCCATAGCCGAAAAACAATGTTTTCAAAAGATAAATGTTGAAGAAAATAGAAAAAACTTTGTAAAACAAAACGCGTAACAGCGCTGCATTTAAGAAGAATCAAAGTGACATTGTTTTTATATTTGAAATAAGTTATTAATATAGCAAAATGGGAATTTATATCATAGCTAAAAACGGTATGCCAATTTTTTTACTAATTGACTGTGGATGCAGAGACCTATTCGAAAAGCTAGGTACACGAATTAAATTGAAGGAGAGGAATATGTGTATCATTTCAATTTGTTTACTAACATGGGAAATCAGTACACAATGATGACAACTGTAATATCACAAGAGACATACTCAGAAGTTTTTCAAGCTTCTGTTCAATTAATATGTTATCATGATGACCATGTAAAATATATCACGTACTTTAGAAATGAAATTGTGTCTTTCTTAGTTAACACAGTAAAATGTTTTGATGTTATTTAAAGGTTTGTTTGTCGAATTTCGCGCAAAGCTACTCGAGGGCTACCTGCTCTAGTCGTTCCTAATTTTGAAGCGATAGACTAGAGGAAAGGTAGTTAGTCAACACTACCCATCGCCAACTTTACCAACGAATAGTGGGATTGACCATCACAGTATAACGCCTCCACAATTGATAAGGCTAGTATATTCGGTGAAGGGATTCAATTCAATGACCTGCTGATTGCAAGTCAATTACCCTAACCACTAGCCCATGCCAGGCCCTTTGATGAAAGAAAGCCAATTTAAAATATAAATGTAATAAGACGCTATTTTTGAAATATTTTACAAAGTAACCATATGTTGAAATATAAATACGAATAATATCAATATAAAATCTACATGGTTTCACTTAAACCTCTCAATTAAATAAAAATTTACAAGTACCGTAACTATGGTTCTGAGGCAAGATCTTCCTTTGTACTCATTAAATCTTGTCCACAGTTGCATGTGTACAATAATTTAGTGTCATATGTATATATAGATATATAAATGTAAGCAATAACTGATTCGAAAATTTATAAATGACTGCAATTATATAATTATTCGAAACTTCTTTTACGTTCCTTTTTTAAACTAAAAATGTCTGGACATGGCCTAATGTTTAGCATACTGGACTATTGACTAAAGGGTTCATGATTTATGTCACATTATCGCAGAATCGCCATCGGCACTCTTGGGCTTTGGGTGCATTATGAGAGTGAGGATTGAATCCTACTATTTGATTAGAATAGCCCAAGAATTGGCGGTGGGTGCTCTTAACTAGCTTCCTTTCCACCAGGCAGATAATTTTTGAGTAGCTTTGCGTGAATAAAATGTTTTATGAATGGTTCATAGTCGTTATACTGCAGTGTATGATGAGAAATAACGCTCCATATTTTTTCTTGCATGTAATATTTTTGTATTTTTCGTATTATTTTTTGAAATTTTTATTGCAAAACCATTATCTATTCTTCTGCCTAAATTTAATATATGGCATACACGGTGTGGCTTAATGGTTAGCTTGACGGACTGCGTATTGTTAACTATAAGGTTTGAGAAGCGCTGACCACCTTCCCATTTTCAGCTGTAAGTAAAAGTGAGAGTCAATCTTGTTATTCGGTTCAAAGAGCTGTCAAAACCCTTCTGACGGCGGGTGCTTCTGGATGGCTGCTTTCCCTCTATGCTGTATTTTAAAAAAGTGATGGCTATATTTGATTCGTAAGTGACCTGGTTATTTAGCCCATAAGCGAATAGGGTAATATATATATATATATAAATCTGTCAAATAATGAAATTGAAACGTATTTATGAAATAAAATTGATGTACATCTCAAACTATATTTTTAAATCGTTTAAATGTGACCACAAAATTGTTCCTGTTTTAAAAGCATCAAAAAGTAATTTTATTGTATTCACAATCTGCTAGAAGATTGAGGACTGTGATCTTATTTAAAATAATGTATTTATTCATTTATTTTTGCGAAACATATTAGAGAAGTTTTGTTTTGGATGTTGCATTAAAGTTAGAATTATACATAAAAAAAACAAAAACATATTTGATTCTATGCGTCTGTAAAAGTGATATTGTCTTTCAAGATCATTCTAAAATTGGTCCGGGTGTAGTCCCGTGATTAATGTGCCCGGCCTGTGGTTCTGAGGGTTCGTAATTTGCATTCTGTTGTCGTAAAAAAGACACTCTGTACCTTCGGTGTTATTTGGTCAGGCTAGAGCAGCTGAAGAGTTGGCGACAGGTGCTATTGACTACTCACCTTCCCTCTAGTCTATCAGTTCAAAGTTAAGGTCAGCTAGCGCATGAACATTTTGTGTGAAATTCTGAAACGGATCAACAATATGAAGTTGTAATCAGTGCTTAAATTATATGAATAAATAATTAGCAAAAAAGCGAATGCTACTCGAAAAAGAAACAAAAGCTCGAGCTGTGATGTGCAGTTACTGTGTTAGAAATAAAATATATAGCAGGACACAATGCAAACTTTATGTTTTTATTTGGTGAATTGTAATAGGTTTCGTTTCTGAAATATGGTAGTAATTGTCATCTTTCGTAAGATTTTTTTTACTATGATATATATGACATACTTCAGTTAATAAAATATGTTTTGTATTTGTATTTTTGAGTTGTTTTTTTTTAAATTAATATGGTTTTGGAAGAAAATATTTCTATAGGTGGTTATGTTATACAAAAATCTAAACAAAATTTCGACGAAGGAGTTTCGATCCACTACTCATACAGTTAGCTTTCTTTCTATTGCCTATATAAATGTTTTCCGTAATAACGATCGCTATATAACACTTGTTTACTTACCAATAAACTGAAAAGCACGGACATCTTTAAATGTCAGTCACATAAATGGATATGCTTATTAGTAGTCTGCATGAGCAACAATAACAGTTAATACTCCAACTTGACTAATACATTGAATTATAATTAAAATAAACATAGTTTCACAATCTTTTATAAAAATAAAAAGCTGAACTTTTATTGAGTGGTAACATTTAACTAAAAGTATTTATTGTTATTGCTGATTTCAAATATAATTTAATTTCTTATTATTTGTAAAATAGACACAATTCAAGAAATAAAGTCATTGTATTAAATGAGCAATATGACATAAAAGTTCCAGGATCGCCATTTTGTGCATTGGGCTAAATGACAAAGAGCCCTTTCCTTGCATGAAAACCATGTTTGCCAGGTAAACTGATAATTGACGAAGACAGATAGAAGGTCTTCGGGAATTGTTACGCACTGAACAACAGTGGCTGTCCCTTTTTCACACAAGCAGCTGTGGATGTCCAACTGTCTAAATGCATCCTTCACCATAACAGAAGTATCACTGTTCGTATTTCGTCGTAGCTTGCAGATAATTCAACGAAACTTCCACTGTCCGACATCTGCATAAATCTAGAGTCGTCGTGAAATATTACATTTGTCTAAAAGTAAAGAACGGTGTGATAGCATCTACGATATTGCCTGTAGTACGGATTGGTTTCCGTCATGCTACCCTGTTCATGCTATGAAGGTAACTTCTTATGGGTTTTGGGCACGCATACACTTGTCCTGCAACAGTAGCGGCCATTCTCTATACTTTTCCTCACAGCACAGGAGTCCATTCTGTTGATTTTGGGCTCCCGGATCGTAAAGAAACCATTGTTTCTGACGTGACTGAAATAGTTTGTTTGTTATGAATTTCGCGCAAAGCT
>NW_013668099.1:45407-56281 GCF_000517525.1 Limulus polyphemus
ATGCCGGGCCCGACTGAAATAGCATTGTCATCATATTCATTGCAGACAGCGTTATGGAAATGCCCTAACGATTTCTTGCTGATTTTCACTGTCCTCCCATTATTTAACAGTTCGACCTTTAAAATGCGGTTAATTCCGAGATCCTTCATTTGTAGAATAGTTGTTCGTTTTCTATGGGCTTTACCAAACTACATCTGTGTTTATACGTACGGTTTATTTGTATGTTACTTCATGAAGTTGGTCGATTTGTATTGTTGGAGATGTTTATTTACTGATTAGTAGGTTATGTATAGAAGGTGAAATTCTTATAGTTATAAGTTCTATTAGATTATATTTCATGCTACCGTTGTTATACAGGCCTAACAGTAGAGTGCTGGAATATTTACAATATACAAAAGTACGCTTTGATAAAAGTTTAGAAAAACATCCTTTACACTCCAGATGAACGAATATTCTACTATAAAATAGTCATCACCACCCACAGCCAACTCTTGGGTTACTCTTTTACCAACGAATAGTGGAATTGACCGTCACATAATAACGCCCCCACGGCTGAAAGGGCGAGCATGTTTGGTGGGACGGGGATTCGAACCCGCGACCCTCAGATTGCGAGACGAGCGCCTTATCAACCTGGCCATGCCGGGCCATCTAGGATGAAGGTTATATTAGAAAAATGATGTTCTTTGGGGATTATACTTGATTGAACCTGTTTTTTTGTCATGCGTTCATGGATTGTAGTTGTATTTATTCCAAGAGTTGGCATAGAAATTTGTACAAGCTAATATTATTGGAATATTTATCTCCCTTGAACGTGTGTAAAAGGAATGGTTATCAACATAGGTAATCACGGATTATGGGATAATACTCTAGTAGTTATACATTACATATTAAAGGGGACAAGTGTAGGCAAAGGTCCCAAAAATATCCACTGAACGAATAAATATTTTTTATATTGTTAGGTTTTGAGAATTTGAAATAATCTGAAGCCGAGTTAAATAATTTAAATTTTAATAGTTGAACTGTACCCTGGACTTAGTGTCTAGAAATATGCCGATAGTTTATTTAATTTACGCTATTTGCCAACAAGATTGATTCAAATCATTTTTGTTTTTGACACAAATACGTTTTAATATATATACAACAGTACAATTTACAATAGCAACTATTACAATTAATTAATACAAACAAAGTTTCATAAACAAAAATTTCACTAACTTACAAATAACATAAAATCTTCTTCCTAGTTCAGAGTCTCCTTGATATCCAGCCAGTTAACTTGAAGTCGATGTACGTACAATTGCCGAGAAGCGAGCTAGCTTGGTCGGGCACTGAATTGTTGGACCGTTGAAGTAAGATAATATTTTCATAAAATAAATACATAACAATAAATTCGTTACAACTCCCTCCTTAGGGAATTAAAAATTGGCTTTAAACAATTTTTAAGTAAGACATTATATATATATATATATATATATATACATTGGCCAGACTACATTATACATAATACATTATTTAAAGGATTATACAACTTCAATAATAATTACAGTATAGAATTCAACCTGTACAAATTACCTTACCATAAAATTATATAGCACATGAAAGTGCACCAGCACAAATGTTATCAACCCCTTTGACATGGATTATCTTCAAATTATATTCTTATAATGACAAACTCCAATTTAACAGTTTCCTTCACTCTATTATTTCTCACCCAAGTCTGATGGTTTGCAGAATGGGTAATTAATATAAATTAACAAACCATTGCTGCAAAGTATTATTGCTGACAAAATCAACTAGCACTTACTTATCATATGTCATGACGTCATATCACACAGCTGAATAGAAGTTTGATCAGGAAATACAGCTCTTTGAAAATATAATTGTGGCTCACCAATGGGACAGGTGTGACATAGTTTCCACAGTATATATGTGTGGAATGATTAAAGTATTTGTTGACTGAAAAGCAGTTTGGGCATCAATAGCTTCAAAAGACTGCCATGTGGCAGAAGAAGTGCCACATTAAAGGAACAAATATTCGAGTATGGAGAGTGGGAATGGCCATGGTATGTGTCAGTAACTGGGGAAGTCCTTTATCTCATTCTCTGACAACTTAAACAAGTGTTAGCTGCAACAGTTGCTTGGTACATGCAAGCATGTCTCACCTCAGCTGATGAGTAGGAAAATGCTGAAATTACTTGACTGTGTGGGATGAGCCAGATAAAGAAGTACAAGTAGAAGAGTAATGTGATAGCTCTACTAGCCAGATGAGATAAACACGGTGATTACCTGATTAATATGGCCAGTATTAATTGTCTGACTAATAGCTAAGATGTTCATTTGATTGGAATAACAGTGACTGCAATGAAGTGACTATCTTTTCTCAGCTATCAGATGTATTTTATCATCTGATGTATGCTCTATATCATGTGATAACCATTTGAATATTACTGTGTTAGATCAGTTTTTGACCACAAGATTAACAGCACCAAAAGGAGATCTCAAACCCAACTTTCAAAGTTATTGAGCAGAATTTCTTTTATTGACATACACATAAAATTGTGTGAGATTTGTTCAATTATTGATGTAATAGTTTCTTTCGTTCGGTGGGTTCTTTTTTATTATCCAATAAAAATAATGCAGAGTCCAGTCTATTTACTGATAACGAGTTATTAATTTCTTCAACTGTAATGTACAAGCTATGCAGGTTATGCTCATTGATAAGACTAACTCGCAAATAAAATCTAACAAGACACAACTGTTTAACCTTTATATTATCCAAGGCAAGGAAAATTACATACAACTCGACAGTGAACGAAGAGTTTGTAGAGGGGCTCTTGTGAGGCTGTTTAATTCAAGGAACCAAACAAGACAAACATTAATCATCTTCCCAAAGTGTTACAGAGATAGCAAGTCAAAGGCTTAAAAAAGGAATGACAGTATGCCATGTATCTGGAAAAAATCCTTCTGCCAAATCCAGTTGAAAACAACCAGAAGAAGAGCAAGAGGGGCAAGAGATAGATGGTGCAGTATCTCATAATGAATATCATCAGGTTCAACTGATGTACTGCTGGAATGATGTTGAGCAATTTTAAGTTCCACCAGCGTAAATGGACAATTATAGTCATAGAGAATATCTGCCTGAAAGTAAAGTAGTTATTTCTCAGAGTATGACTTGATCCCCAAGAAAAAAGGGGGAAATATGGGAATGCTGGGAAGGTGAGAAAAGCACTCTCCAAGGGTGTCAGCGATATCCTGTACATCAGCAATATCCTGGCAATTGGAGAGCAAAATTGAAAGTGGAAGGGAAGCAGAATTTCAACTACCCCTCCAAATCTGGTCCCAGATGACCTTCAAACTGGTGGTTAAAGAGATGCTAATACTGAACTTAATCCAAGATTCCTTCTGGCTTTGAAGTCTAACCTGCCAGGTGTGGACATGAGCCTTCTGAAAAGTTATGTAGTTGTAAAGAGTGGGATACCCGAAAAAGATATCTCAGACCTATTTCTGAGCATTTCACACCAGCTGGCAGTCAAGGGACCACCATAGATGAATATACAGTGTGAAACGTGTCGAGGTTTGGGGGATTCAAGAAACAGCTGTTTTCTTTGTAAAATACTTTCATATATAATATTGTGATACATTTCGCTGTTAAAGTTTTATAGTGTTTTCATTAATAATATTATGATAAATATTGCACTTTTTTTTTCATTTATAAAATGTTTTCATTGCTAATATTGTGATACATATTCCATTATTAAAGAATATTGTTCATCTATATATGTTTACTAACGCGAAAAATCGAGGTCCTATCTATCGGCGGACACAACACAGGTAGACCATTGTGTAGTTTTGTGCAATTCTCACATCTTCTAAAACTTTCTCCTTCTTGCAAAGCCGTGGCGACGTATATGTTGGTTATTTCGCATTTCTTAATTGAAATATGTTCAACTTAATGTCATTAAGATGAACTAAATAATTACCGAGACGTCGATAAAATAACAAAGCCATTAGTTGTTCAGTTGGTGTTTACGTTTGAATGCCTTCAGAAATATTAAAGTTAAAATATTTTAAGTTAACATTTTATCAATATTTTAAATTGCAACTAGATGATTCTTGCAAATTTTCATGTAATCTGACTACAAGAAATATACAAAATCCCAATAAATTAACAAATATGAAAGCCATGTTAAAAAAATAAAATTAAAAATAGAAAATTTTGAAGGTGGCCTCCCTTTCTCCTTAATAATTTATTTGTTAATAATTTACCTGTAGGTTGACGTTGCTGGAAGCTTGAAGTGGAAAGTGAATTTTTGATAGTATAGAAAAGTTAATTTCATATATAATCATGAAAAGCCAGGAAAAACTACAGATATGATAAGGTGAGTTAGTGATATTGAAAACGTTAAAATACGTATGTAAGAAGAAAAGAACATTGGAACAATCATGACTTCGTGAAACCGCCGAAATGAAAACTTAAAATAGTTAAAACAATGGAAGTTGAAATTGAGGAAGAACTTAGTCCTGATGGTGATTTAGGTTTAGGCTTAGGTTTAAAACCAGGTGGAATTCCTTACTTTTGTGTGGATTGTGATTGTTCAAAAGATGCTAAAAATGAAATGCAGAAAGGGTCAGGACTTCCACACTTTGCCTATAAATGTCACACTAAAAATTGTTTTTTAAACACTAAGTATAGAGGAAATGGAACTGGAAGACAAACTCCAAGAAAAGTAATTTATTCGTCTGAAAATAGATTGTATTCGTCATATTTGAATTTGATAAACAAATCATGGATACAACTGTGCAAAAGAAAGTTTTCAAGCTCAAATAATCTAGAAGTAGGAAAGAAGAAGGAAGAAGGAGAAATTACAAGAGAAACTTTGTCTGTTCAACTTGAAGAGCAGAATCCATTGGTTATACGTATTGGTACATCCCTTCGGAAACAGAGAGAGATATTTTACTCAGATCTTCAAGCTGTAATAGAAAAATATGGAGCAAAGGAAATTGATTTGGACTATGAAAAAAGTAAGTAAAACTATAAAAATATGGGAATTATTGTTTAAAAGTAATAGTATGAAATAGCATTTTAATAGAAGATATGTGAAATGTTAAGGTAAAAATCTATTCTTGAGGTCAGACATCTGGGAACTTTGCCTTCCCACAATGCATTGTCCGCATAGCAACCGAGGCAAGGGGGTAAACAAATAGCATGACAAAGGGGAAGTTTCATTCATTCTGTACACTTGACGGCTTTGTTGGCAACTGCCTAGACTCGTATATGTAAGGACTATTTGTGTTTATGATGAACTTTTGTTGTGTAATCAACTGCATCAATACCAAGAACAAGTTGAAAAGGCCTGAATTTCCTTCTATTTAATACTCAGTCAAGCTACTGAAAAGGAGAGAAGAATGTTGTGATGAAAGCTATCAACAGCAGAACACAGGAAACAAGAGGAATGCTGTGGGATCCAAAGTCTGACTATTTCTCTGTGTGTTCAGCTCATTTTATATCAAATAAATGTTGTCTTCCCATTTTATTTTAACACAAGGTAGTTGTACATGCTTGAGTACTGCACACTGGGCCATTCTGTCGGGTCATTGATCTACGAATCAGCAGGGTGTGCTGGTAGGAACAAGAATCAAGCCCAGTTAATTGTAATTTTACTTTATATCTCACTAGTGCCTCAATCGATAACTTCTCCACATATTGATATTTTAATTGATAATTTTACTATAAAAAATAATATACTAACAATAATCAAAGAATTTGCACAGCAGCTTCAGCAGTAACACATATATAGTAGACCTATATAAATTGTGTATACACAGCCATACTTGTTTTATTATTGTTTGCTCCTTTGTAATGATGGCAATAAAGTTATCAGGCAAAATTGCATGACGTGACATCACGCCAACATCAAGAATGCACAGTATCTTTCATGTAAGTTGGTCATCAGTATTGATAATTTAGTATAAGTGTCAGGTGATGTAAATAAAACTTACAAGAGACACTAGGTGCTATGTTTATGCTAGATAAAACATTTTGATATACTAACCATGGTTAGGCCAACATAAACATTCTGTGTACCATTTTGTTTGTGTACAAAAGTGTGAAACTGTAAGAAATCTGACCAACTGTTAAAAGTTGACCATTAGCAGTAATTTATGTAAAATCATTGTGAAAGATTGTAAGACAGTGAAGTCACTCTACTAGTAAAAAAAATCAAGCATGAAAAAAAATCAAAATTAAATATATAGCCCTTCACAAAAGTTTTAAAATCACTCGCACTAACTTACCACATCATTAGCTAAATAATTTCAAAAGTTTATAACCCAAACTGAAAAATAATTTTATTTCATAATTATAACCTGGTACTCCTGATATTTGCATTTTAGCTTTATTCCATTGAAAATAACATGCCATAAAATGCTGAACAATTTTGAACACATGAAACAAGTTTCTAGTGTTTTTGTCTGCATTCTACATTTAACAACTTCACAGAAGTGTAAGATCACTACAACGGAAATGAGATGTCTGAGGTGAGCCCTCAGAGTATTGCACCGAGATAGAATCAGAAAAGAAAATATCTGAGAAAGATTGGTAGTAAGACCAGTCCTAGAACATATTATAATTAATTAATTATAATTATTTACTTTTTTACTATATTTGTGATTATTATTAATATTTCTAAGACAAGATTCAATTTAATTGCTTTTTATATAAATACTATATATCAGTCTGAAGTGGTTATAACTTTATTATATAGGTTAGTGGTAAGGCTTCATTTTGAGTATTATGTTCATATTTGTACTCATTACCTTAGGGAGGACACTGAATTTTTGGAGAGGGTTTAGTAAATGGCTAAAAGGAAGAAACCTGGAATAGAAAAGTTGTTAAATGAGGACAGGTTCTCTGAAATTGTTCTGTCTTGAAAAAAAGAGGTGGAGGGGATCTAGTTGAGGTGTTTAAAATTCATAAAAGATCTGATAGTGTTGATATATCACTTTTTTTCATATGATGAGAATGGTCATACTATTTATGAAAAATTCAGTTTAAAAGTACAAAATAATGAAGTGATTGTACATTGAAACATGCAGTGTGTCTGTTTTGAAATTATTGATGGTCTTAGAATAATTGTGTTTAAAAACTGATTGTTTTAGTATTTTAGTTATTTATTTACACAAGTACCTTGAACTTTAGCCTTTTAATATAAGACTAACTGGCCTATAATTTACAGGACAATTTATATCACAGCTTTGAAGATAGGAGTAATATTAGAACTCTCCAATCTTCAGGCACATGTCCAATGTGGGATTGGTCTTGCAAAAAAAAACAACAGAAGCTTGCATATATGATCTTTGACCTCCTCTCAAAACTGGGGAAAACCTAGTCTCCTTATAGTGATTAATATATTTCAAATGTCTGTCTTTTCTTTTCACCAAGGAGAATTAATATCTTCATGAGTTAGGACAATTGCAATGTTTGCATAAAATGTTCAGGCTCAAGAATATTGTTATTATTTTGTATTATATAATACTTTCCCATTTGAATAATGTACCAATCTTTTCAAGCACCCTGTCTACATTATCCCCAATTATTCAAGGGGTGAAAGGGTTAACTTATGGAGATATTTTGCAAAAAGAAGGGAAATGGATGGTCTTAATGAAATTTACATGATGATTTAGGAGATTGTTAGGGTAAAGACCTCTGATTTCTTTGTGCTATATTTTGAAGACAACAGAATGAGAGAACACAAGTTTAAGATTTAGTAATTACAAGCTAAACTTCAGTTACAATAATTTTATTTTTCTAACAAAGAGTTTGGATTATGGAATGAGATGCTGTTAGAAATGGTGGAGGCTGACATTTAACAAAAGTTTAACTCTCTCAACACAGTCTCGGTCAATTTGACCGACCATGTGACCTCTTTGTACTCGTTCAAAGTCTTTATAGATTTGATACTACTAACTATTAATATAATGTGTATATCTTCACAAAATTATAACATTATAAGTCTTTCACATACAAAAAAATCATATTTTTTACTGAAGTATTTTTAATAAATTAAAAATAGATTTGTCCTTGAAAGTATCGAGTATTTGTTTTGAATAGTCTATGTGCAAAGTGATTTTCATGTTAAAATTAAAAATACTTTTCTTCATCTCAAATTTCATTTGTGTAATCTCTTAAAAACCCCTAAGTACATTTGAAATGTTTGTTGCGAGTAAAACTTTATATTTCATCTGTAATTTTCTCTTTCCTAACTCTATTGGTCAATTTGACTGATCTTGTAACCATAAAAAAAATCAAAATAAGTCTAAATTACCTTCTTTTTCTTTCTAGAATTACTTCAAATGTAGTGTGAAACTACATTTGTTTATCCTAACTAGCTTTAAACTTGTAACAGTATACATCTATTTATAATTAAATTTTATTGTTTTATTGTCCCTTTGAACTCTGTCTAACTAATATTTGTGCCATTATAAGTTGTAAGTCACTTGACAAACATGCAACTCATGTTATGCTATTAATTTACATTAAGCTGCTCGAGAACGTACCTCGTGAAAATTTGATTATATTTTTATTATTTATTTAACCTAATCTAACCTTAACTAACATAAGTTTCTTATTTTTATATTTTATTATATTTTTATAATAATAAATAAAGAATATACATGAAAAATTAGAAAAAGTACTTATCTGGGTATTCTTTTTGCTGTCATCTGTCAATGAAACTTAACCCTAGTTTTTTTTATACTAATGGTAATACTGCACTAAATAATTTTTTATTTAATTAAATAATGATCCAAGAACACAGAATAATAACATACAAAAAACAGACAAGGTCCTATAATTATCACAATTTTTCTGGCTTTCTAACTTCATCTAAGCTCGTTGATGTATTTCCTGTGAGAGTCAAACTGGAACTGAAAGTGAAATTGACAATTCTCTTTACAGAGAGCAATGTAATATAATATGTCATTTTATAGATGAAAACCTTGGCTTTCTATTGGTTATAAATAATATAGTATTGAATGTAAGAGAGAACTATTGGCCATTTGTGTGAGAGAGGATGTGCAAGTTGGAGTAGTAAGATTGGTCTGATTTTCTAGTTTATGGCTCTGGAACCAGATAAGATTGAGAGCTATAAAAATTATACTTTACCTGAGTGATGACATGTAATAAGTAATTTACATTAAATTTCATACTTCTCAGAGGGATAATAAATAAATTAGAGGGGATACCACAATTCTCATACTAGGAGAATTGAGGATTTTTTTTTTTAATATTGACTTATAAGATTAAGAACTTAAAATTTCTATAATACTAAAATTTGATTTATTAGCTAAATTTTAATTTCAAGTTTATTTGATATACCGTGATTATTAAATTGTGAATGTAACTCAATAAAACCTCGTGACATGCAGAAAAAGATATACGTGGAGAGAGTGTTAAGTGAGTTAGACATGGCTCAAAAAACCAATAAAATAAAAAAATTAAATGAAATTAGGTAGGAAAGTGTCAGAAGACAGAGGATGTTTGGAATAAAAAGCTGTAATTTGTGACAAGCTACAATCAGTCTAGAAAAACAATGTATGTTTGCTATTATTTCATATTTTTCACTTTAGATATAGATAATTTGCTACTGTTAGTGATAGGTAAAGAATATGAGATATAAAAATATAAACTTTTAGTAAAAAAAAGTTTTGTTATTCATTTAACCCTTTTGAAACAGGTCACAAGTGAAAGACCATGTCATCTCGCATTTAAAGTTTTATTGAACTAATATTTCATTAATTTGTGTCAATAACTTTGGTATCAAACTGTAGCTTATAATTCAAATTTTTGTACTATACATTACTCAATTTTTTAATTTAAAAATAAATACTAAAAATCACTGATAAACATTGATTTTTGTGTGTCACGTGGTATGTTGAATGCAGCACTAATTCAAATCAGATGTTTGTGAAGTCAAAATACTAAGTCTATAGTTTCGTATGATTTAGAAACTCAAATTACCGATATTGACAAACTATAATATAAAATAAGAACATCATATCTTTTCTATTTGCTAAGATATTGCTCATGTAACAAATCAAACACAGTGGAATCCTGCTCACTTCTTTCCATTTTTGGAAATGCTCCATTATATACACTTACTTCTACATATGAATAACCAATCGGAAGCTCAGAATGCCCCCGTAGTTGGTTTCTCAGATATTTTAACAGGCTTGAATGCCATTTCTTTCTTTTGAATCAATATTTCAAGGAGGTATGGTTTGTCTTTAGTCTGCTTGAAATTTCATGTCTTTTTAGACTAAAATGCATCTTAGTTAATAAGCTTGATAAATTATAGTGGAATTCTAATGTATTAATGTAGTAATTTATGATTTTTAAGTTATTCAAATGTATATATAAAACCTAAAAAAAAATTTCCTTCATCCAAATTTTTTTAAAGGCTTGGCAACTTACGTCAATCAGCGAGCAAGTAGAAAGGCCATAACTAGAACAGATTATTGTTTGCTTTACTTCTTTAGTTACTGTTCTATGTTTTAAGAAAAATAAGTTCAAAAAAGCAATAATCTATATACATATAAAATGTATAATAATTGAAATGCGACTGTATTTTACAAAATACTAGTCTACTAAAAAAACACATTGAAGACAAGTTACTTTGCACAGACCAAAGGTCAGTTTTATGTTATTAGATTCGTTAACATGAGTGCACTTGTGCCGCATGATTGTAACTTCTGTATTGTTAGTCAGGCACAGTTGAAAGTCAATATAATAAAAATAAGATATATTTATAATGTTATGAGATTTAAGCTATTTAGTCTAAACATTTATGTTTTCATGTTATAATTTGTGTTCATTC
>NW_013668099.1:57242-58747 GCF_000517525.1 Limulus polyphemus
GGGAAACATGCAACTCATGTTAGGGTATTGAATTACATTACCCACAAGTTACTGGGAGCTGCTCGCATGCATGCCTTGTGAAATATTTTCATTGTATTATTATCATTATTATTGTTTATTTTACCTAATCTAACCTTATTTAACCTGAAGAGATCCCTATTTTTACATTTTGATTATTGTTATAATAATAAATATGAAAAACAAAAAAGAAAGTACTGACCGAAGTATTGTTTTTTTTGCTGTCGACGACATTGAACCCTACTTTTTTAACACTAATGATAGTAATGCATTAAATAATTTTTATTGAATTAAATAATGCACCAAAGAACTTAGACTAATAACATGCAAAATGCAGACAATTTCCTCGAACAATCACAATTTGTTTGGCTTTCTAAGTGTGCGAAGACAGATGTTACAAATTCATCCAAGCTAGCCATTGTGATTCCCATGGGAACCAAAGTTATATTACAAGTAAAACTGACGATTATCTCTTGAGAACACAACATAATATATCATTGATAGATAAAAACCTTTCTGTTGGTTATAGGTAATGTGCAATTAAACGTAAGAGAGAACTATTAACAAATCCTGAAAGAGAGGATGTGACAGGTGGTTGTGGCAGAAGTTGTCTGAATTTCCATTTGATAGCTCTGTAACTATAAAACTATAAAGATTATGGTTTGTCTGAGCAATGATGATTTTATAGTGATAAATTACATTGAATTTTGTAGTTACTGGAGGTATGGTGGATACATAGAGAAGAGAATATACCTAGTGAAAATGTGTCACAATAAGGTATATTCAGGATTTTTTTTTTAAATATTGCCTTATAGAACCCAGGCTCGGTCAGTGGGACTGATCTCTGAAATTAGTAAGCGAATTTTAAAAACATTTGGCATTTTATCAGTACACTTTGCAATGCTTTCATGTGCGTAATATATAATTTTTTTTATTAAGTGTTAAGGTTTGTAAAGCAATGTTTCTCTCATGCCTTTTTTCTTTTCACATCTTTCCTATCTATCATGCAAAGTAATTTTCACCTTAACATTAAAAATGCTTTTATGCATCAGAAAATTTTGAAATTTCACATGTGAAATCTTTATAAAGTCCAAATAGTTATCAAATGTTTCTTTATTTCTTTCTATCAAGAAAAAAACTTTATATTTTATCTGTTATTTTCAGTAAATAATCTCTGTATGGGTTCGGTACATTTGACTGATCTCGTAACCACCATAAAACATTAGGAAATAAATATAAGTTATGCCTCTTTCATTCTAGAATGAACACAAATTATAACACGAAAACATTATACATTTATATATATCTATTAATTTTATTATATTGACCTTTCACCCATGCCTGGCTAACAATACAGAAGTTACATGATGCGGCTCACGTGCACTTTTGTTACCATATCAAGTAACATAAAACTGACCTTTGGTCTGTACAAAGTAACTTGTCTTGGCTGTGTTTTAATCAACTAGTATTTTGTGAAATACAGTCAC
>NW_013668099.1:59717-69441 GCF_000517525.1 Limulus polyphemus
CATGAAATAGTAGTTCAATAAAATTTTGAATGCGAGTCAACAAACGAGATGACATGGCCTTTCACCTGTGATCTGTATCGAACGGGTTAAGAACCTAAAACTTGTATACTATTAAAATATGGATTATCAGGTAAAATTTTAAAGTATGCCAATTGGTATAACATAAACAACAAGTAGTTTAATGTAAGACACAAAAACCTTTATCATTTGCAGTAAAGGATACTTATGGCAGTATGATTAAAAGGAGATTTGCATGGTGCTTAATTTCTTTTTGAGTGGATGTACAGGGACAGTCTTAAAAGGTCAAATGGTCCTTTGTTGTCCATGTGTTATGGTATTAAGATTAAAAGCCCAGGGGTTAATTCAGCTTATCAAGTAAGCCAGATCTCTCTGCAGAACTATAGCTATTTTGATACATCATGAAATACCCAATAATTTACTAAGTAGTTTTCATTTGTAATAACTTCCAGATTCTCTGGAGTTTGAAATTTGCCTTCATTTATTCCAGTCACATTCAGAAGCTAAAGTTACCACTTCAGGGGTCATGGATATGACTAGCGTTATCTCACAGGCTGCAGGTGCGGGTGACCAAGCATGTTTTTTTTTTTTTATTGGTGTTTATCTTCTGGTAGATTGAAAGTTAAAACAGTTCTCGCCCACAATTCCTGTTCGGATGGACGGAGATCTTGATAGCCTTTTCCACCACCGATTTTCAAGTGTGTGGTTCTTCATTTCCATTTTGTAGTCTCCCTTCCCAATACAGAGATTCTGTGTTCTTTTCGCATGTTTATATTGGCTTTCATTCTCATTACTTCATGGACAGTTTCCACCTTATTTAGTCGGGAGTTTGATCATCTAATGTCCAAACTTTCATCAGACCTCGCCTCATGCTTCGTGGTCCACCATTTGCCATACAGTCCACCGACTTTGGAAAGATAAGACATTTTGCAGTTTTATTGTTAATATTATTATCTGAGTTCCATAACATACACTTATTTAGATTAGTTAATACTAAGTTATGTTAAGATTCGTAATTAGTCTTAGTTGTTTTTCTTCTATACCGTTCGATTAAGCTTAACATGGTATGTCCTTCTATTTCATTTCATCAATAATCTTTTTCTTCACTTGGTTTGGGTGGAACCCTTGAATCGTGGCTGACACATACTTCTCACATATTGTGCCTATTTATTGTTCAGTTTTATTTTTCTTTTTGTTCTTAAGTTATCCTTTGTTCTGTACCATTCGATTATGGCTTAACTAGTTTTCGTTCTTTTCGACTTCACTATAGCTCTAGTTTAGATTTCCATGTTATTTTTGTTCACTGTCTTGTTGGAATCGGCTTTATTACTGTATTATTTATTGGTTTACCCATGGTTTTATTAACGGGTTAATATGTATTTAGTTTCTAGTTTTTCTTCACTGCTACTTCATATTGTTTTTCTTTATAGTTCTTTCTTTTACAGTTACTTTTGTTTCATCTCTACTTTATAATTATTACCTTTCATTTCATTTAGTTTATAATTTATCCTTCTTATCATTGATTAATTTATTGGTTTTCTGTAGTTTTATGGATAGGTTCATATCTACCATGGTTCCATATTTTTCTTCAACTCAACATCATAAGGGATGTATTCCCTACACCATCTTCTTTCCGTTTTTCACTACGTTGACTATTTCATTTTGTTTTTCTTTATAGTTTATACTTCTTACCATTAATTTAATTTATTTATAATTTATTCTTCATACCAGTAATTTAAATTTATGCATTAGTCACTGCTTCCACTATTGCTCATCTTCCCCCATATAATGGCTGAACCCATTTTCCAATGTTCTAAAATTGTCAGTTCTTCTATAGCAGTATCTGCTAGACCTACTTTATACATTTTCAGATACGTTTTGCAGAATATTATCTTCATGTTTTCTGTGCTGTTCCTTTTGTCTCTTTTTGGGTTTGGGTGCTTACAAGCCTTACCTTCTAGGCTTTCAATTTTCACCTTAGTTTAACTTCAGCCAGATTTCTACTGGCATTTGTCATTCTTTTTTTCCCATATCATTGCTCATACCTTTAATGTTTCATGTTTTCCTTTATACAGTGTTCTGTTTACATTTTATTTTGATGAGGGATACCTCCTCTTTCTTCCTTCCATGTTATTGTTTTTGCCATCTTCAGTTCATTCCCTCCTTGCATGGCTTCTTTGATTTTGAGTTAGTTTTGGGTGTGACACTGCTGTTTGTTTTCCTTTCCATTATTAAAAGGGTTTTACAGTCTGTTCCTTTTCTTCTCTTATCTTTTTTTTGGGGGTGTTGCTCCTGTGGATGGCACATTTTGCACTTCCTCTCTTTTCACATATTAGTTCTGCTCTTTTTGGCCCCCTCGCATAATATTCATATCCTTGCATGTCATTTTCTGGGTGCTCTTGCTCGGATCTCGGTTTGTTTTTCTCATCCCAACACATTATATTCATCGGAGTGGTCTCTCCTGTCTTTTCCTGTCTTCTGTGGGATTCTCCCCACATAAATCCCTTTACTACATCTCTTAGCCACCTATTACCTCTATTTGGTACCTGGTACCTCCTCCTCTAGCTAGGGCTGTTGATGCCTTCAGTTGGGATTGGTCCCACAGGTTCCTGTATTTTCATTTCACCATTCTCTTATTTCCATGGGTGATTTCCTTCATCCATACCATTATGTGTTAGGTCCTTTTTATTGCTCCATAATTGCTCAGCTGTGGTTTCTGTGACTTCTCCAGCTCCAATTTTTACTTCCACTGCCTCTTCCTTTGTCTCCTGCTCTTCTTTGTCCACTTTGTTCACCATTCGGACAATCACATACTTCGTTTTCACACTTGACTCTCATTCAATCGTTGGTGGGGAGATTGGATTTATACCTGCAAGTAGCTTTCTTTCAGCTATTCCATTCACTTTTCTTCAGTGGGCATTCATTGGTGTAAATAGAAAGTGTTTTGCAGTTAATCTACGAGTCAGGGATTTCCTGCAGATCGAACCCCTGTGTCTCGGGTGGCAGATTTCTCCCCTGGTTTTTCAATCATGGGTCTTTGGTCCCCTCAGTCTTGGGTTATTGGACAGCCTCCTCCCATACCTTTGTTGTTTTCCCAATAACACAGAGTTTTTACCTCACCTATCCTTTGTTCATACGTTCCTTCTGGATTAGTCGTCCTCCCTGATCGACTGCCATTCCAACCTGGGATATTAATGTGGTCTTTTTTTCTTTTGTTTGCATCACTTTCCTCATGTTCCATATTTCATCTTCCCTTCAAATATAATTCCTTCTCCTCTATGCCTGTGTATGTCGGCATTCGGATTTGTTTCGCTTGATGTTTCTTGTACATTTTTCCCATTCCCTCTCTTATACTTTATCCAGATTTTTCCTTCCTACCCAAGACATTGGCAGCTAGGGGAGGTAACTCCACCTTTTGCCTAATTCCCTTCCTTTTGTTTCCCATCTTTCCCATCCTCCTCTCAGTGCTGATCAACTCTTATGTACGGTCTGTGCTCTTCGTTGTTCTCATATTTTCTCAGTCTCTATGTTTACGATCATTATCATTTAAACATTTACACCTTGGATGCTTCCCATACTCATACATTGAGATTGTACACAAGACTGAACAAGTCATCTACTCTTACTTTCTACTAATGTAAGTGGGCTCTCTTCCAATGCATAATGAAAACAACAAGACCCACCAGATTGAGTGTAACATTACACACTACATTTCATATACAAAAAAAAAAAAAAAAAGACAAACTAGACAGCAATAGGTGTAGTCTTGACCTTATACTTGGCTCATGCTTAATGTTATTAGTTGCAGTAACCAATTGCACTGTCTCTCAGTGTGGACCCAATTATCCCCTTTCTTCTAGATGTTTTAGGCAAAGAGTATACCCTGCTTTAGAAGGATGTGGCCTCCCATTGGATGCTGCTCCACTAGACAACCACCTGTCCTGTGGAAGTCACCCCATGGGCTTTCCTTTTGTGTTGCTATTTCAGAAAGGAGTTCAATTTTGTAATTGGTCAGCACCAACTCCTCCATTATTTTCAACATGGGATTCTAATTCGTAGTGGTACTGAGAGGTAAGAAACATTTCTGAAGTTAACATTTCTTTGCATGGTGCATTTTTTTTCCTCTTTGAGAATGAACCTATGATCATTTGCTAGTGCTCATAGGATTATTGCACATGGGTGTTGTTGCCTTTCTGCTGGTAGAAGTCTACTGCATAATAATTATTATGACATATTGTAGCATAATACGTGTAGGGTGGAAGTTTGTTCAAGACTTGTCGCATGCACAGGACTAAACATTTTGTATGGCACTTCTGATTCTTAGTGTATGATTAAGTGGTGCCTCCCTCATATAAATTCAGTTTTAGCCTTATGAATCAGTCAACAAGCAATATGGGGAAAAAATTATCAGATTAATAAGTACAAAAGTGTCTCAGTTTTATTGGATAACATAATTCTTAATGTATATGTATATGCCATGTATATAAATCTGTTGAACAAGTGATTTAATTGGCTGCTGTGTAGGGTGTATATTAAATATGTATAGACTTGTTCATTGGTGACATTTTGTAATTATACATTTCCATGACAAAATGAAAGGTTTCAAACACACAAAATTTTTATAACAAAATAGCCAGTATTGCAGCTTTTAATATTAATCACATCTTATCATGATAACCATCATACTGGAGATTAAAATTGATTAAAGATGGTACTTAAATATTAAAAAATAGATGCAAGATATTAAAAAGGACTTTTTAAGTGAGAAATATTGCTTAGACGGAATTGACTGCACAAGATTTGATACATGTGGAGAAAATGAGTATGTAGTATTATACAAGTTTACCTCTGAAAAGGTGTCCTTCGGGAGTTCCATTACATCGTAAATATTTTTTTACGGTCACTTTTAGGTACAATTCCCATAATTTATAGACTCTTGTCCTGTAGAACCCACAATACAGAAACACAATCCAGACTAATTAAAAGAGAGTTGTGACTGGTATTGACACTTAACTGTATACATGTTCCTTTAATTTCTTACATCTATCTATCAATGGATATTTTAATCTTCCTAGAATATTCACCTTGCAGATGTGATAATATTGAAGAAAAATTGTTTGTACTTCATGAAGAACTAAATGAAATGTATGAGGTAAGTCAAGTTTCTTTTTTTATGTGTACGTATGGAATACCTTTTGAATTTCAGAGGTTGAGTATGTTACATTAAAACGATTTTGGAGCATCACCACATCATTATAGTTTATGTCGCCCTTGGCCAATTTTGCTCTATCTGATGACTATGCATCTTAACAATAGCCCTGCAGAGTGGTTTCTATAGTAAAAAACTCCATTGTAAGGCTTTCGTGTCCCTGTAGGATATCCATAATCCATCAAAAATACAAGGACACCTGTTTCCTGGTGCCCATTTCAACAATCTGATGGCACAGAAATTTAAAGGCATTGCATCTGGTGACTAGACCAATGTATTTCAGTATGGAATAGCATGAATGCTCATTTCATTCTCCAGCTGCTTGAGGTATTTAACAGTAGAACAGACTTTTCATGGAAACAACTTATGGACACATAACTTGAGTTGCTTTTCTAGAAGGCTTTTACCTCTGACATTTGTGTTTGTTACAAGAAGTTGCACTTTGCTTACCAAAGCTGAGGTATGACATTTTGCAGGACTTTTTCTGTCCCAAGGAGATCTATATTCCTTTGTTTTCCAATACCATTAAGAAAATTGTATATCCCTGCCTTGAAAAATATAAATTTATATTCTGAACACATTGTTTTTATGATCTGAGTCTGAAAATTTTGTGTCTGGAAGGGCTGGTACATACCCTTCCCACAAGTGATTATTATTGGGTGGCATCACACTACCTACAAAATGCCAAACAATGTAAAAATATAGTTCTGATGCATTCTTTACAAATCTTTACTTTATTTCATCTGTAGTTATCATGTGATTTGCTCATTCAAAATTGTTTTGATATAACACAATCAATTTTCTCTATACCAGAAAAAGCTAAATTATTGTATAGGGTTTGCAAAGTAGGTCAATTAGGACAGACAACTAAGACCATTTTTTTAACATTATTAGTTATCTAGAACACACACAAAGTAAAATATGCTGTATGTCATAAATTTCAGTGTTTTTTAAAGGGAAAGACTGAGTACTAAGAAGTGTTTGTTTATTGAAAAGTATGTCATACTTTCATCTTTTTTACAAAATAAATAAAAGCAAATATGTGATATTTTGTAATATAATTTTATTAAATATTTCAAGAAATACATTTTAGATGTGTAGTTGGTATTTTACATATGATAAGCAACACTAATTTACTTTGTCTTTTAAAGTCTACCAATTTAAGAAATATGGACAAATAACATAGAAAAATTTGCAAAAAAGAAGCAAAATCAACCGAAGTTTGATTCAAATGTTTGCTTCATTGATACATTGGAATTTTCAGGAATACATATTCTCAAATCTTTTGCATATTCAGAAACGTGATCAGAACCACTTAGAAAGTGTGTGTAGCAAAGCCTACAAGTTACAGTTAGTAAAAGTAATGTGTTTTGAAATTAATGAATATACCTTAAAATTCCAGATGTCAATTTTGAACTGCCTGATTAATTAACTTAACATTTTCAGTTAATGTTACTCAGACTTCATTGGAAATGAACCTTCTTATTTACATCCCCTTATTAGCTGGCTCCACCCATATCTGCAAGTAAATAAAAAAAAAAGGTCAGCATACAAAGCAATGGAGCAAATGATATTAAGTTCTACATGTACACATCAACATGTAATTATCTATATTAAAAGCAATAACAAAAGTGCAAAGTACCGTTTATGATGAAAAACATTTTTAATTTTTTATAAATATTTCACATTGAAAGAAATATCAAAACAATGAACTTTGTCAAGAGAAGTATATTTATAATTAATAGTTAATGGCAAAAGCTACACGTATTAAATAAATTTCAACATAAATTATAAAATAAGTATGCATTTTATATATATATTTCACTGATAATTTCCTTTATTGTGCACACCTTAAAATGTTTTGTCCTTACTGCATAAGATAGGCTACTTCATTTATTACAGACATGAAAGGCTTAAAAATATAAATATTAACAACATTCTATCATAAAACAAAAACAATGTTTTACATAATTTTCTTTGCTTTGAATAATAATACAGTAAATATACAGTTACTGTATTTTACAGCATATAAGACACACTTTGTTTCCTGAAAAAAGCCTCTAAAAATTATCCTGCTTCTAATATGTAAAGTTAAAGAAAATGCATTTTTCACTTTTACTCCATAAGCTAAATTCTGATACAGTGCATTACCTCTGCTCAAGTAAATAGTTATTTTCATTTAGTGCTGCCCTCTATATGCAGAAATTCTTTTGCACATACCTCAAGCCTTGACGTTCCCACCCATCTGGAATTGAATGATTCCAATGCATCTTGCATGCAAATCATCTTGTGACAACCCTCCACCAATAACAGTGCAACATACTCTCTTGATGCATGTGACTCCCTCTATTCAATTCTAGCAAAATGTCACTTCTTGTTTGGCAGTACTTGTGTTGTAATATTTAGTTTGTGCTTTTTTCAAGTGTTTTATTTTAATTTTTTTTCTGTATCTTTATATTAATTTCTCTCAACAAGTTTACTCTTTATTATACAATAGCAATATTTGCAACTTGTTGGGTTATTCTGAAGTGGAACTATTTTATATTTCTACCCAGATACAGAACTTATTACTTAATTACAAAAACTTTTTACTTGTTTCTGACAACACAGTTGCATTTAGTTATTCATTTTGCATTATGAATTCTACGTTACCTTTCTCTTATAACTGCCGAACCTATTTCAGATGGCCCAGATTTTGCCAGTTTCCTCCACCTTATCATGGATTGCATTCCAGGCCTCTACTGCAGAATCTGCTAGGTCTATCTCAGTTTTTAGACATGTTTCACAGTATATTCCCCTTCTCCTGACATTGCTTCATTGTTTTCAAGGTTATTTTCCATTGAATCCATTTTTCCTTCCTCTCTGACCCATTGGGTTTGGATTGTGATTCTATTAGCACTTACACAGGCTTCAGGTCGCAGTACTCCATGGGAATATTTTTGGCTTTACTTCATCGAGAGATTGATCATTCAGTGAACTGATGTTCGTTGGCCCTCGCTTCAAGTTTGGGGGCCCACACATTTTGACATACAGTCTGCAGACTTTGGAAAGATAAGACATTATGTTGTTATGGTTTTTGAATAATTGTAATTTTAATATTATTATCTGCAGTTATTTGAGTTCCATAACATAAGATTCGTCAGATTGGTCGATACTCATAGTCCAGTTCAGGTTAGAAATTAGACTTAGTTGTTTCTTTTTTCCTATTCCACTTAGGGGTCTTTGTTATTTTAGGATTACCTGTCATTCATCTTACTGGTATATCAATCATTAATTTAATTATATTGTTTTACTTCCATACATCATGATTCGTACATAGGTTATTGTTAATACACACTTATTTCATTTTATAAATTACTGTTTATGTCACTTTTATTATTATTATACTTGCAGTTAAGTTAAGATTCTTATTTTAGAGCTTAGTGATATCCTTTATCCTGCACTATTTGATTAGACTTAACATGTATCTGTTATTTTCAGTTTACCTATAGTTCTACTTGCAGATTAATTGCTAATTAAGGTAAATATCTTGATAGCTTAGGCTTAGCAAGTGTCTGTTAATTTTTGCTTACCCATGGTTATACTTTTAGATTATTTGTTAGCTCAGTTAATTAATTAACTATTTTGTTGTTTTTCAACACATAAGATGTTTTACATACATGTTATGTGTTGAAAAACATTCACTATCAAATTTCTTGCTATTAATTTTGTTTAACTTGTATTTTATTCTTCTTACTCTTACATTTGTTTGTGTGAGCCCCTGGGGGCTGGGGTCCAACCTACCTGCTCTCAATATTACTTTGCCTTCCTCTTACAACTGCTGAACCTATTTCAGATGGCCCAGATTTTGTCAGTTTCCTCTACCTTATCATGGATTACATTCCAGGCCTCTACTGCAGAATCTGCTAGGCCTATTTCAGTTTTTTTTTAAGACACATTTCACAGTATATTCCCCCTTATCCTGACATTGCTTCATTGTTTTCAAGGTTTTCTTCCATTTAATCCATTTTCCCTTCCTCTCTGACCCATTGAGTTTGGAATGTGATTTGATTGGCCTTTTACTCCTTATATCCTTCTTCCTGTCATCAATTCCTGGTATCTTCATTCCAATCATGCACCTTTTCTTTTCCCTGCATATCAAACCTGTCATCCGTTGGAGGTACTTCATTTGTTGAGCACTGGAACTATACCTCGTACGTTTATCTCCCATTCTTTACTTTGGGTAGCTGTTGTACCATCATCCACCTGTTGCCATCCTTCTCTCTTTCGTGAGACTTGTGACTGGGTAAGTTTCCTTTTAGTATATATATACCTGGTGAGTGGTGCCTGTCCAGGTATACATAAACTAGTAAAAACCACACTGTAAGGCCATGATGACTTAACAATTATAATTCCATGGCCACTAAATGCACACTGCTGAGATGGAGTGTTCCACAAGATCATTTGTAGGTTTATCTTCATGATATATTTGCTTCATTAATTTGCCTGTCCCAGACT
>NW_013668099.1:70441-89684 GCF_000517525.1 Limulus polyphemus
GACTGAACTCACCCATGGACTTCAAGGATGAAGCAGAAAGGGAGAGCTGCCCATCCCTGCCATGCCTTGTATTGAATAAATCGGTAAAGTCTGCTTTTCAAAATAGGGTTTCATGGTCACCCATTGCACTGTCTTAGGTGTTGTCATTCTTCTGGGCTCTCCACCATACTTTCTCCTCCCTTTTCTTTTAGTGGAGTTTGAAAGCTCTTACCACTTTCCAGTTTCAAGTTGCTGGGGTGGTGGACTGTGGAGGCATCCTCCTGAATGTGTTAATGAAAAACAAATTGAGAGTAGGGCAGTGGTGTTCTGCTGGTGTAGATGATGAGATGCCCTCCTCTATGTAATATTAGAGTGAGCCATCAAAATTACAGTTCACCCCTTCTATTTAGGATCCCTCATCCTACCCCCCACATGGTATGATCCTCTTTTCTACTCCCATGTATAGTGTTGTTTGGATCAGTATCCCACCTTATTTGTCTCCTTATTGGATGTTCTACTCCCTATTTCCGCCCATATCTGCGACACCTTTTTCCACACTGGGCAAAAAATATATCTGGTACAGAAGTTGTGCAGTCTTCCATGTACGATCTTCGACTCCAAATGTTTCTTTTTGGGAGTGTCCTTCAGATGCTCCTTTCTTTTCCTCTCACAGGTCCCTCTTATCTGTTCAATGTGGGATTCTAGCTATTTATGTGATCGGAGGTAATGTATCATATCAGAAGTTATAATTTTTCCTATACTGAAAATGTATTTTCGATAGATACTTACCTCCTCTTACACTTCCCACCCTTCCTCCCCACTGAAAACTGGTGCTTCCATTTTATGCCTAAACTTGAAGTGATAGAATGGAATAGAGGGAGTCACATGCATCAAGAGAGTTTGTCGCACTCTTATTTATGGAGGGTTGTCGCATGATGATTTGCATAAGAGACACATTGGAATCGTTTAATTCCAGATGGTTGGGAGCATCAAGGCTTATGGCATGCATAAAAAAATTTTTTGCACAGAGAGGGCAACACTGAATGAGAATATCTATTTATGCAAGTGGAGGTAAGTGCCTATTAAAAATCCATTTTCAGTATAGGAAAATAATAACATCTACACATCTACTTCCTCAGACATCTACTGATTAAAATATAAAAATTATTCTATACAAGAATATATCATTAGGCTTAGAATTAATGATAACAATTTGCTAAATATATGAGTGAATTATAATAGATGACTGTAATCCAAGACAATTAGCATCATTGTAGCTGAGCAGTTCACCTGGTTTTTGAGTGCTTAAGCAATAAGTGTTTCTGAATTATCACCAACACTAATGTCTACAACAGATCCTATTTGCAACATGCAACAGTTCTTAAACTGCTCACGTGCAAAAGACACCCTGACCTTTTTCCTTACTGCCTTGTCAGGCCAGTACAGTTTACTCACTGGGGACACTGATATCCCTGTCATTTGAAAAATAATCTATTACTTACATCACCTTATCCTGGAGAGACTAACAGTGAATTCTGCTCTTTCTATTGGTTATAAGAATCTCATTCAAGGACTCACCCACAGGAAGAGTGAAGTAGTCCACCATTTCACAAGTATGTGAGTGGGTAAAACATTCATGGGATGCTGTAAAAATAGAAATAATTGTGAAGGCTTGAAAAAGTGTGGCATTAGTAATGCCCTAGAAGGAACTGATAATGATGCATTGTTTGAAGATAGCAAAAATTCACTATCCATAAGCAGTAGTGGTGAAGATTTTGCTGGATATTTAGATAATTAAAGCTTTTTCTACAGAACAAAAGTGTTTTTTGCTCTTTACCTCGCTGTTTTACTGAAAAGTTTTTTCTTGTAATGCAAATTTGATTTAATAGGTTACATGTATGATATTTTCACTGAAATAAGTTTTTCTTGATATGCAGGTTTTATGTTTGATATCATTTGGAGTAAACATTAAATGCTTTGATACACTCAAATATTTTTTTCCTAAATATTCCCTGTTAAAATATGGTTGCATTTTATATGCTCATGTGTCTTATATCTTTCATAGAAAAGTGTCTTGAATTATGATTGGCTTAAATAGCACAGTGTGAGCCAAAAATGAACTTAAAAGACCATATTTTAAAGCAATGGAGCAATATGGAACAATTTAAATATCTTACTGATACTAGACAGAAGACAGGAGGAATAAAAGGTAAGAACAAGTCTCCTGAAAGGCTTATACTTCCCATTTTTGCAGAAAAAGGACTCCTGAAAGATGTAACATATCAGTCCTACAGCTTGGAAAGAATTTGTCCTGTGGAACACTGAGAAGGTTAGTTTCAGCTTAATTATTTCACTGAAGGAGTTTAGGGTGTTTTTTTTTTGGGGGGGGGGATAACTTCAATGGTAAGCTCTCAAGAGCCATGGAAGTCGGAAAGAGCTCACTATCTTTAAACTCCTTTACTTCAGTAAATACATCCTCTGAATTGTTGTTATTCACACAAGCTTAACCATAACTACTGCTATAAGCAAGTGACATATTTTAATTTTTAGGATGAATGAATGAAATCTGTCAGTTAACAAAATAAAACTTTTAATATAATTTTCACTATCCTACCATATCATAATCGTAAAAATACTTGGACCAAGAAAAACTATGCCAATGATGGATGAAGTTCATCCAATACCATATTTTTCCTTTGCATTTTGGCTACTCAAGTTTTAGTGTCAGCATCCAATTTTGGCGAATAACATATATTAGCGAGCTAAAGCATGGCAGCTTGCATACCTCAGAATAAATGAGGTTATACAGTATCTTCATTCTTCATACCTTTTCAACCTTCCAGCTAGAGCATGACCATAGATTAGAAGGGAAGGAGCCTTGACTGTTGGTACATAGTGGCTCAGCATTACATGTTACTATGCAGGCCTTATCCTTATAAAGGATACAGGTAAAAAATCCAAGACAGAAATCTTTGAACAATAAAATCACAGTAAACATTTCCTTACTCTTGGTGTTTATATAGGCCTTGCATAAAAATAAGTAATAGTACACCAAACTGACTTCAAGTTTCAGGTGATGGTGATATTGAAATTTCTTTAGATGCTCATTTTTTCTTGCAGAATTAAAGTTGTGTTATAATATTTTAATTTAGGGTTGTTATTTTTGCTTTTTTTGAATAATGAGTGTACCAAAAACTGTTTCTTGGATATGGTAGGAAATCACTCACAGAAGCAGTAAATTTCTTCCCAAAGAAAAGTACCAGAAATTGAAAAAGAAAAAAATTCTCAATGAGATGCAGTTTTTACTGCATGTATCTTTCTCTTCATATGAAAGCGGCAGTCTGTCAGGGGAATCGACAGTTGAGGAAGCTAATGCTTCAATTGCTATGCCCTTGACAGAATCAGTGTACAAAACAAGATGACCTCAGGTTAAACCAGCTCTTCTTGTTTCTGTCTTATGGACAGATCAAGAAGTAGTTGGAAGGTCTTCTTCAGATGAATATATACAAGAACCACCCAGGCCAGGTATGTCTAGAGAAGCTACATCACCATCACAGAAAAGAGGAAGGGTAGGGGAAGGGTAGAGCTGCAGTGTGTTCTAGGAAGCCTCTTGCATGCATTGATACCTGGACCTGTGAGCAGATCACCTAGGAGGAACAAAGAAACATACCTCCATTCAACAAAGATGAATCTTTGTCCAGGCAGGTCACCTCTTTAAATAAAATTATTGAGTTTTTTAAACTTTTATTTACTGCAGAAACAATAAATATCATTGTAAATGAAACAAACCAGTTTGCAAACCACAGATGTCAGCAAGAAGGTGGACCACCAAAAGAACAGTAAAATGGACCAATATTACACATTTTGAACTCTTTTCTTATTTAGGTTTAACTTTATCAATGGAACTAAACCCCAATCCTTCTCTTTCTGACTATTTGTCTACCTATCTTCCTTTCCATAATCGATGGTTTACTAACATTTGCTCTAGGGACAGGTTTTTAGCTATCCACACCTATTTACATTTCAATAATAATACTAATGCTCTTCCTAGAACTGACTCTAAGTATGATAAACTTTTTAAGGTTAGACCTATCATAGACGTCTACTAAACTCTTTTGTTTCCCACTACTCTCCTAACAGAGAACTAACCATAGACGAACAGATGCTGGGCACAAAATATAGAATTGGTTTCCTTCAACATTTACTAAAGAAACCTGTCAAGTGGGGTATCATGTTGTGGGTCCTGGCAGAAGCTGTAAGTGTATACTGTCTGAAGTTTAAAATCTACACAGGCAAAGAGGGACAAATGCCAGCTAAAGGTTTAGCAAACAGTGTTGTGAAGGAACTGATGGAGAAATACAACAAACTAGGACACTGGGTTTTCATGGACAACTTTTACACTTCCCCTTGTTTATTTGATAACTACTGACTGTGGGAATCTATGCTTGTGGGATATTACAGGAAAGACAGACTGTATTTCCCACAACAACTGGTTTCTACAAACCTACAGAGAGGGGAGGCACATATCTTTAAATGTGGAACTCTGTCAGCTATAAAGTGGACTGACAAACAAGACATTTATGCACTTTCAACTTTACATTCTAATACTATAACAACTGTGTCAAGAAGAGAGAGGGATGCTGAGGTTACAAAATCTCAGTTAATTGTGGACTACAACAAGTTTATGGGAGGGGTGGACCTGAATGACCAACACTTATGTTGCTATTCTTCTGGATGAAGGACAATAAAATGGTATAAAAAAAATTGTTTTTTATACTTTTGATCTTGATAGTTGTAAATGTTTACATTTTGTACAAACAGCAAACCAGTCAGCTGGCATTATCCCAGAAGGCCTTCAGAACGGACCTGGTCAGAAAATAAAGTAACAACAAAAATGTAAACCGTGTAATGAATTTATCGGTATTAAACATATTGAAAAGTATCGCACTAGCGTTATTCTTCAAAGAAGTTAATTCTTTATTTATGTTTACTCTCTTCCTTTGTTTACATAAAGAGTATCACACTAGTTTTACTCTTCAAAGAAGTTAATTCTTTATATATGTCTACTCTATTCCTTTGTTCACACTTTTTTTCTCTAAATATTTTAATGTTTGTATTTCAAAGTACAACAATGGTTACTTTTTACATAAAATTTGACTGAAATATTTTGTAGTTTTCTTTTGTTATTCATACAGTAGTGATGCTACCTTTCATGTGTCAAAATCAGTTTAGCATGTCTAAAATGTCTTTCTTGATTCAGGGCTGGTGGGGTCCAGACACCTTTAATTTACCTGTGTTTAGAGGTCCTTGTTGGTCGATCTATGGGTTCTGAAAGTTGTTTCAGTTGGTCTGATCAGCTATTTCCATTCATCTCCCCCGTTGTCTCACAATCCTGTTTCCTTCCCTCCTCCTCATGATCCCATTTCTTGCCAATGTCTTTAGGAGGAAGTTTGGGACTTATTTCTCATCGGTGCCATTGAATGAGGAGATCCATCTTGTCCAGGATTTTTTCTCATCTGTTTGTTGTTCCAAAATAGACAGGATTGGTGCATGGTCATCAATTTATCATCTCTGAACTGCTTTCTTGTCATTCCCACATTTACTCTAGAATCATACTTAGCTCTTTGTTGGGTTTTCACTCCAGGTTTGTGGATGAAGAAGGTTGAGGTGTCAGATGCATATCCCCATCTCCTCTGCATCCAGACAGTATCTTTCCTTTGTTCGTCACGAGTGCATGTTTCAGTTTTGGGCACTTCCATTTGAACGAGCCTCAGCTCCTTATGTATTTCACCAGGAAGTTGTCAGGGTGGGTTGGCCTGTCAAAGTGGAGAATTCTTTCCTCACATCCACACATTTGTCTTTGTTTCACCCTTAAATATAATTTTGTCTTTCATTCATTCTGACTTGAATTTTTGACCACTGACCTCTAGCTGTAGCTTAAGCACTATGTAGATGTTGTCAAACTTTTCCTTCTTTTTTAGCCTTCTGTATCTGTCAGTAATCTCAAAGCATGAGGTGGTGTCACTTGATTTGGCAAATTTGTATCTTATGTCCTAAGTAGGGATGCATCCCACACTGACCAGTTTGTCTGCTTTCCCTATGTCGGAGAATTTCCCTAAGTTAGATTTATCCACAAATCTATTTCCTACCCCCTGCTGGCTTGCAAGCTGTTCTGGCTTCTAGTTGAAATGAACTCAAATATGCAAACACTTTTAATAATCTAAATCTTTCAGATATAAACCTGTACCAGAATCCAAGTGCAGCTGTAATATCAGAATATTGAACAGTAGGGTTAACAGTTGAAATATCATTTAACCAAATAGACACATAACATTTCATATCTGGTGTCCCAATTGACTTAATTTGGATCCTTGCTGCGTGGTACCATGTGTCCCCACAGTTTCTTAATACTCGGCTTGTGCCAGTGTTCTTTTTGTAATTTGCTCCATGCTTACACTTAGGCATCTTTAACTGAAGACATGTCTAAAGAGAAAAAAAAGTTACGTGAAGGTGTTCTTTGTTTTATACCTTACGTTCAATGCTAGTTGGCATTAGTGTTATTGTGATGTCATTTTGCATTGCATGCTGGTTAAAAGATGGTTGGTTATAGTAGTATATAAGCAGTAACTTTGGGCAGGTTAATGAGTGAGGCTTTCTTTTAGGTAATGTTTGGACATGCTCTCTTTTCTTGTTTACATCAATGATGTCATAATGGTCAGTTATGGTTTCATAATTCAAATATTTGTCAGTTACTCAATATTGAGGAAGGTGAAGATCAATTATAGCTTCAATAATTATTCATTGAAGATATATCTTCGCTCTACCTTCACTTTAAATTTACTGCACTAAAAGTAAGCTTCATCTTCATCAGTTTTCTGTAAAGTAACAGTCGTCACCTTCATTCATTGAAGTTATGCACTCATATCCTCCTTTGTACTACCTCACTGGTCAGTGACCTATTCATTAACTTTGGCTACTTGCTGACCACTGGTCAGCACCCAACAACGTTGTGTAAGTGGGACATAAGGTACAAGTTTGTGAGGTCAAGTGACACTGTCTCATGCTTTGAGGTTACCAACGGATATGGGAGACTAAAGAAGAAGAAGAAAAAGTTTGACAATGTCTACCTAGTGCTTAAACTACAACTAGAGGTCAGTGGTCAGGTTCCACAAAGACAAAGCTGTGGCTTTTGTCCAGTTCCTTGCAAAAAGGGCCAGACTTTTGTGTGTAGCTTCCTTCATATCTCATCCGGTTCATCCTTCCTCCATGGCGGTTTAGCAATGTTAGTGGTACTCGTACCACTGTTGGTCTGTCTGAAGGGGTTATCGTCCTTCCCATTCTACTGTTCCTCACATATCTCCTTTTTGCCTTGGCTTTTTTAATGGAGCCTTTTGGTTTCCTCTGTTGTGGGCTATACGGTGGCTTTAACTGCCATGTTTTGATTTACCGAGTTTGCTTGTGTTTTCCATTTGCCAGTCTTATCCATGTTGTTTCACTCCTTCCACTTTTCCTGTCATCCCTGCTCTATTTTCCCTTCCTGATTGGCACCAATCCTCCATGCTTTTCCCTATCCTCTATTTGAACTTTTGTCTTTGCATTCATTATATCACCTTTCCTTGAAGTCCTTGTTCCTGCTGTTGTTGACATTCTGATGTCATTGTTCTGATGTATTCACAATTCATGTTCATCACATTTTGTTTCATGGTTGTTCCTATGTTCTCCTCTTTCCTGATCGTTCCTTTATGCCCAAGATTTAGGCGGCTCGAGAGGGTAATTCTACTTTCACACCCACCTCCCTCTATTTTCCCATCTTTATGACCATTCTGATTCCACCCACCTTCTTGGCCTGGTTAGGGCTCTCTAGTGGTATATGATATGCACTTCCTTCCGGGGTTCCAGAGTCTATTTGTTATGGTTCCGTGGAACCCTCACTTCTACCATGACCTTTTTGTCACAAACTTTAAGGTTTGATTTGCCAGTTAATTCACCTGGCATTTTCTTCTCTTTCTCCTGATGATTGTTGCATTTTGCATGTTTTCCCATCACCTTATCATGTCCCTGGCTGCACGTTTCCATCTTCCCTTGGAAGACATCATCAGTGCTATAACAGTTTTACTGTGGATGGTAAATACTCTGTTTATTGATTGACTCCGTCAATGTGTTCTCTCTATGCTTTCAAAATACAATATTATAACACATATGCAGGTCATATTACACCCAACCTTATGGACTAACATGAGTAAAGCAGACAGGGATCACTGCTGTTGTTGGAGGATCCACTCTGTCAAAGCAATTTCTCTGCTTTTCAATATAGAATATTGCAGTCACACATTGCATTTTCTCTAGTGCTTTGGTCTTGTAGACTCACCAATGCATTATTTCCCTCCTTCTTTTAGTAGCATATGGGAGTCCTTGCCACTTACCAGTTTCTAGCCACTGGGTTGGTGGACATGGATGCCTATCCTCCTGAGTGTTCACAATACCACTCAATTGAGAGTAGAGCAGTTGCAATTTTTCCGTGTAGATGGTAGGACTCCCTTCCTACCATGGACCTGATCTGTAATTCCAGATGTTGTCAGGTGTTGGATGTAGCACTCTGGCTTAGAAAACCTCCTTCCTACCATCTGCCAGATGTTAGTTCCCAGGGGTTGGTTGGAGCCATACCAGCCACATAACTCCTCACATGTGTTTGGATGGTTACCCTTCTACCATGGACTAGACAATAAATTCCCAATGCTGCCAGGTTTTTGACTGGAGATGCACCCCATATGGCCATCCCTCTGCTGGATGCCAGTTTCCGGTGGTTCTGGTGTTGGTTGTAGTTGGACATATGAATTCTTACAGATGTAAGGTTGGTTACTCTCCTCCTACTGTGGATTTGACCAAACATTCCCAGTGACACCAGGTGTTGGAGTGAACATGAACACCCACCTGAGCTCACCACCTTTGTAACCATTTGCCTGTTGTTGGTTCCTGGTGGATCTGGTGTTGGTTGTGTTGAAGGTTTATGCCTGCAGAAGCAGATCATTGGTATGGAGGCTTCTCTTCCCTGCTGTTACCTGTTTTTGAGGTGAAAGGTAGAGGACCCTCTTTCTACTGTGGAAATGGTGTACAATTCCAGATGTCACCAGGTGTTGGATGAGGTCTAGCTCCCCTTTATAGACTGTCATGCCCTAGCTACTCTACACCAGGAAGGGGGTTCCATTATTTCTGTACTTTTCCTTATGTTCCTTCCTTTGTTTCTGCCCTTCTGGCAACACTTTACTAATAGATGAAGAGTATATCTGGCTCAGAAGTGGTGCTGTTGCTGGTGTGTTGTTTTTAGTTCCTTCTTACACCCCTTGGTTTTCCTTTATGTGCTTTCTAAATGGGAACATATTCTCACCAGCCTTCCACCTGTTTAATGTGGGATTCTAGCTTTTTGTGAGAGGAGGTAAGATATCATATCGGAAGGTAACATTTTCTTAAAATGAAAATGTATTTCTTATAGTACTCATCTCCTCTCACATTTCCTACCCATCCTCCCCACTTCTGGTGTGGTTTTGTGTGATCTGGCAAATCTCGAAGTGGTTAACAGTTGCACAATTAGAGATGGTGCTAGTTACAATTGGGGTAGTGTTGCAATCCTATTGGTGGAGGGTTGCTGCATAATAATTTGCATGTTAGTAAGCAGATATCTCATGTTACCATATATGAGGGTATGTGGGAGAATGAAGGCTAGTGGCGATCAAAAGTTTGTGCCAGTAGAAGCTTTGTGTGAGAGGAGGTATCTATCATAAATACATATTTGGTTTAAGAAAATGTTAACTTTCAACCTTTTGCATCTCAAAGCCCACTTAGTTATTTAGCACAATAGTAAATTCCCACATATGTGGTTGATGAATCATTAATTTAGTGCAGTCACAGTTGTCCTAGCCTGCAAAAGCTTATAACTGCGTGTCTAATGGCCAAGGGCAGATTGGGTCATTGAAACTGGCCCGGGATCACCAGTTGTACTGGCTGTAACGGTGTCTAATTTTGCCTAAAATTTATTTAGCCTACTTATGCCTATCATATCTAGTCTATTCATTATTCAGTTTTTTAAAGTTTGATAACATATATCTTTAACGTAATTGAATTTTTATTGTATGATACATTTTGGTGTATAGATAGACACACGTAAGCAAATTAAAGCATAAAGTACACGAATCTCTATATGATCAACACAAGCACAGTTTTTTGTGGAATAAAGCACTTTTCTTAGCGACAGCATCAATTAATGACACAGTCAAGGTGATGCAAAATCTCCTTTTCAACAGCCATGTGCAGAAAAGCTTCCAAATGAATAACAGACAGTGTATTTCAAAGTTGATTTTTCAGAAACTTAGAGTCGAAAAGGTGCATTCACAGGCAACTTGAGACAGTGTAAGTATGTAGTGGTAAGCAAGTCCAATTGCACTGTAAGTGTCTGTGAATAAACTGAATTTTTCATAAGTATAGAACACGAACACTGAACAGTTTTGGCAACACTTGCATACAACTTCTTTGGCCCATAGTAATATTCAAATTCGTCTTCTTTGTCCAATGCCTCTGGAGCTTCTTCCTTTCAAGCTTTGTATTCCGTGGACAGTCCGGCTTTCAGTCGATCACAGCTGTTAGCTAAATGCACCAGTTCCTTCTGTAGTTGCTCTTTTGTAGCTCTTCTATCAATCATCACAAGCTTTTCAATAAGTTTTCCATGGCTTCAGCATGCAGTCCTGACCTTATTTCACCAAAGCGATCTGGATACAGGCAAGCCATGCCAGTGATGAGCAAACTATTGTCTTCAAACTGATTTTTGAAACTTTCTACAATGGTGTCCAGGATATTGTTGTGGACAGTTACTTCAATCAGGTATTGGCTTATCTGCACTCAATTCTCCTGTCATTCCCTTTAGTTTCCTCATTCTCTGTACCAGAAACGAATCTTCCATTACTACCTCCATTTCAATATTGAACTCACTGGACTTGATCTCCAATTCTTCAGACGTTGTTGACGAAATTTGACATAGACTTCAAAACTCTCTCCATATCTCTTTGTACAACAAATAACTGGGCCTGTGTAGTCTAAACCAGTTAGTGAGCCTTCAGTAGATATATTCCACTAGTCTGCAAGTATTTCAAGAGAGGTGTTGTTAATTAAAAAATTCTCATGTATACAAAAGCAGTCACAATAGTTTTATATTTGAAAAGTCCAGTTCAAAGTGAATGAGCCCTTGCTTGCACATCAGGTCTGAACTTATCTGATTCTTAAATCAGAACTAATGCCAGGATTATGTTGATGTACCTGAATTCCTCCAAACCATTAAAAGACCCAAACACTTTTGAAAGAGCAGCATCTTTTGTCCACCAATGTGTCTCACCAATTAACTGAAGTCGCTTAACTCACTTTTGATCTTTCACAACATGTTCCCAAATGTCCATCCTTTTGTACGAATCATGGAAGAAAACAGCAAGCTCATTCAGCAGTCCAAACAAAGATGCAGCTGCGATGGGAGATTGAGTTGAGTCATTAATAACAAGGTTAAGGACATATGCATAACATCAGATGTGAGTTTGGCCTGGTGATTCCTTTTCTAGCCAAGTTTTGATGCCTTGATATCTCCTTGCATATTAGCTGCACCATCAGTAGTATTTGAGACACATTTCCTTATGTCTAAGCTGTTATCATCCAAAACACCTTTCAAAGTTTTGCAAAACTCTTTCTTGTTGAGTCTGTAATGTTCACAACTGATATTAGTTTCTCTTGGTCCTCGTTAACACCTACAAAGTGAATTATAATGGCACACTGGTCCTTGACTGAAATGTCTTGTGTGGTGTCTATCTGGACAGAAAATATGCCAGATTCACGAACTTCATCTGCTATTACAGCCTTTATCAGTGCAGAAATTGCCTGGATAACATAGTTAACAATTGTCTTTGATATCAGTGTGATGCAGCTATCCTGTCTTTTGCTACATCTGTCATGTGCTTGCTTGCTTTTCATTATAATCCTATTGAGATGACTTTTTAAAACAACGATGTATTGGCTCAAAGTATCAGAGGCTCCAGAAAGTTTCCATGATGAATCAAAGGATTGTCTAAGGTATAAGCAGCTTCAGAATCTGGTGCAGAACCTCTAAAACTTAAGCCATGCTTTCCTATAAGCTTCACTACTTTAACAACATGTTCCATAATTTGTCTGTTTGTTTTAATTTCTTCATTTCTAAGCTTTTTCTGTGTAGGAAACAGTAACTGCCCTATATCCTGTTTATATAGCTTTAAAAAATGTGCTTCAGCATATTCAGGATGTGTGCTGCTGCATTTGTTGATGAACATGGCACCAATCTGTCATTCCAGTGATGAATTTCCCAGTCTCATTCAGTTTGGAGTATGCAAGGCAGACTGTGCAATAAAGTGCTTTTGAAGTTTCATTGTATGAGAACCAATTTCATTTCGAACCATTTTCCATTTTGAAGATGTCTTTGGATTGGATGGTTTTAAAAAAAGTAGCTTCTATAATTTTCGTGGGGCCAAGCAAACAAATTATATGTGCTTTCTGAAGTCAATGAAGTGATGGTAGATTCTGATGGCTCTGAATGAGAAGTGTATCTTACTCTTTTGATTGGTTGAATGGCAGTGCGAGGTTGTGGTAGTAGAGTTTCATCCATTGCCACTTCTGGTACTTGTGCCATCAGAACATTGTCCTCGTCCTTTGCCACTACAGGTATTCGTACCCTCGGAGTACTGGTACTGGTGCCTCATAGCCAAATCATCATTTTAGCACATTTCACAGCTTCTTCTTATAGACATTTTTGTTTGCGTGTTCTTTCTTTTTCTGCACCTCCAGGGGGCTTCTTCTTCTTATCCATTTTTGAAAAATTCTGTAAAAATATAATATAAACACGGCTTAGTAATTTTTCATTTTAAGCCACGACAATTTATAATTTAATTTAGAAGGAATTACAGAAATATAGAATGAATAAATTTGAGTGAACAAGATTTAGAGAATGCAAGTAAAATAGATTATAGGAATGATTATATTTAAATATGGCTATAACGTGACACAAAGTAACATGGAGTAGCCTTAAATAAAATTAACTAAATGAATGATATAATTTAAAGTGGTTTTTAAAGGAGATCAATTACCCTGCACATCTTTACACATGAAACAATGTGATAAAGTAATATCAGTAAAATAAAATACGCATAAAACAATTTCACAACAACTGGACCGGCCCACCGGGCAGCTGCTTGGCTGCAGGATGGCCCAATCCACCCATACTAATGGCCCACCAGTGGGCCACAGCCCATCTGTTGAGAATCACTGTGCTATCGAAAACAGAGAGACGGAGGCATCTAGAGCAGGGTGACTTCAACAGTCTTCTGGACCACATGTTTATGCCCAAAATGTATAGAAACTAACTAAAAAAAATTTAAAAATTCCTTAATTAACAGGGTTGAACATTAACTTTTTATATCACTAAACCAGTCCTTTAAGAAATTACTAACCCTGATCTAATTTCCAGTACCCCTGACCTTAAAATGAATTAACACACTTACTTTGTTCTTAGGTGGTAAAAATTAAAAGTGTACTTGTTGTGGAAATATCCATTGGTTTCTATTGAAATGATATTCAGCTATATTATGTACCTTTTCAATTGCAGTTGTGTTTCCTTGTTAGACTGTTTCAACTTTTCAAATTACAAAGATGAAATAAGTTGTTTTGTGTAAATGAAAAGACCATTTCAGTGTATATCTTTATTGACAGTGAACTTCAAAAGAAATATAAATCAATTATTCAAAAGTTTCTTCATATCTCTTTTCATTTCGATACTTGTACCAACACTGTTGTAAAAATAAGCATGATAAATAAAATACAATTTTAAAAATTACAACAAAAAACTTGATCTTTATCACATATATTAGGACCTGGTACATTGTTTGAGCTTTCTACTATTTGGTATCTATGATCATGATCTACTTCGGCATATCTGTGAATTACAGTATATTTTGAATCACATTTGGAAGAAAAAGAAATTAAAAGTAAAATCAAAATTGTAAAACTCAAAACTAGAGTATTATGCTGGAATTGCTTTATTCATAGCTATTACTCAAAAAACATAGAATGTTATAATTAATATCAGTCAATGCCAGTAATCTCCAATGACCAGATAATGACTTGAGGTAGATGTTCTGTAAGATAAATCACAACACTACACCCACCTCACCTGGATTAGCAAAGTCAGATTGCCTTGCACATTGCCCACCACGACACCATATCGTTCTGCATTATAATCCATAGAACCTGGCCCTTTAATGGAAACTTCCATGAAGTAGTTCAACGTGTCTGCATTTAACCAAGCTCTTCAATCAGACTTGATCCCAGCCATTGCAGAAATTCCCCTCTCACAGATTGCACTTGAAACTGGTATACACAAAATGATCTCAACTAGCATGATGATATTCTTAATAGTGTCTTTCAAGTTGGGATTCAAGAAAAGCCTGTGATAGAATTCTTGAACACTTATGCCTCTTGGCTGCTTTTTTATATGAACTTTCAGAGCTGGCCATTCTACCCGTTTCAAATATTGAATGTTACATCCCATCCTACTTAAAACTGTGTAGTAATATTCACACAGGTTATTTTCTACATTTTCTCCATATACTGCATTATCAGCATCAGTTTCTGGAAGGTTGATTGGATAGAATATTTGCATGTCTTTCATTAGGTGGTCAGAATCTATGTCGCCAATCCTCTTATTCATTTGGTTGATAACTAGCTGAACGAGGGAATTTTATTTTGTCTTGAACTGTTCATATGTTAAAGTGGGAGCATAAAGTTTCACACCTTGGAATGTATTATCTGCAGAGAGGTAATGTAACGTCTGAAAATAATTGTGAAGTCGTAAATGATTTACTTAATTAAGATTCAAGCTCAATGCGAACTACGATCATCAACTGTAGTCTTGTTCTACTAGACCTATTTTCTGTACATCTGGTTGAATGAGACTATGTAAACAATACATGTGTGTGAATTGGATTGTTAACAAGAAATGCTTTGGGAAATGTTCAGTTTCAAAAATTTAGATAGTTTTATAACATTTTAAAAGAAATTATAATTAATAGGAAACTGTCAGCAGGAAGACCAATTTCATATGATAATAAATTTAACATGACCAGTTGTGCTACTTTGGCACAGATTCAGCACGACAGGACTCAACTTTAACTAGACTAGATCAGTCAGCAGGAAGACCAATGTCATACGATAATAAATTTAACATGACCAGTTGTGCTACTTTGGCACAAATTCAGAACGACCAGACTCATTTAACTAGACTAGGTCAGTTGGACATGCCTTAATGTCGAACCCTGATTAATAAGTCGGGTAGAAAATATACGAAATGCCTGTATATCACACATGGACATGAAATGTTAAGCAACTGGTAATGTAACAGTGTCTAAAGCTTTTTGAAATTATGAATTAGCTGGACAGATGGGAAGAACTTTTTTTAAAGACTTTTTAATTTTTTCAGCAACTTGTTTTTTACACTCAAATTTTCTATGATATGATTTTCTAGCCTAACGTATTTTCAGGTAAAACTAAGACAGGTACTGGGAAATAATTTTATATTCACGTGCTAACTGAATTTATGAGAAATAAAGAGAGACTAAAACAGTTAAAAGGGATACTTAACATGTCACAATAGACGGTCACCTGTACTGGAGAGTTAGCTTTGATGATACTGTATATCATCTTGTAAACTAACTTAGTGATCTCCTTAGATTGTATCTCATTTCATCAATTTAAGTTGTTAACATTACAGTTACCTAGAGCAATTAATACTATTCAATGAAATATGAAAGAGGTTATTACCTCTAGGCCACTTTACTGCCAGTAGAAAACATATGAGAGACTTTTTACCTGTTTTTATCTTGAGAAGATAAAAGATATGTTACTGTGGATGAGTGCCATGGAATAATAGTTAGCTAGAGCAAAAGGACCTTATAACAGGCTTTATGACTAAGATGTTATGTGAAAACTGCAAATACCTGCACAAATAAATTTAAATTTTTCTATATTGATACAAGGAGGTAGAAAATGCAAATGCATTAATATGTTTTATATGACACAAACAAAATATCTGACAACACCTTAATTTTCCTGGTGAATGGTGTATTTCCTTCAAACAATGACACCAGAGTGTGACATGTTTCAAGTCCTGTAACGATACATTCTTTTCTGTATCATATTGTAACATAAATGTATTGTAAACCATCCATCTTTAACATTTGCTTTCTCAAGACTTGTTATTAATAGCTTCTGTACACATAGATCTAATATTTGAAGATCTTTTGTTGGAATGCTATAACTTACTATCCTGAAAAAAACAGAAATGTTTGATTAAAAGTCATTTGTGAAGTTGTTGCCTGTTGCATCTATTATAGAGTGGTTCAAAACATGTTTAGAGATTTTCATTGTGTTCATGTGGTTATTTCTTTATAGCTTTAGCTAATCACATGTGATAAAGCTAGAAAGGGAATCATTATTAGTTAATGGATATTTTCATGGATTTTCCTGTCACTGATCAGTCCAAACAAGTTTTCTTAAGTTGTAGGTGTAGTCTGATCTAAGTTTAGGGAGATAGAAAAGATGTTGTATAACCAAATTGGATTTTGGAAGCTTTGTACAGAGATGCCAACTAACCATGTTTTGGTGGATTTAGGCCAATTTTTAAAACCATTATTATGCCACGTAGTAATTTGGATTAAATAACACAAGAATAACTAGATATAGTAAGAGTGGTAAATAAAAGTAAGATGGTCAAAGTTTTAATCTACAGTTTAGTGGTGTAAATCTTACTACAACATTAGAATAGGCTTAGTACGTGTAACGGTACCTTAGGCTTATTTCAACTTACTGATAAAATACATTGTTTTTATTAAATAAATACACTCTAATAACTAGTTTATTGTCTCATGTTTTAAGGATTAACTTTTTACTTGAACTTAGATCCATTATTTTAAATTCAGGCTATTGTTATAGTTAGGTTATAATAAATCAGGTTAAATACATTGTATTATTAACATTACGTATACATCAAAAACTATTTATTGTCACTTCTAATAAAGTTCTATTTCTAAGTTCTTTATAATTAAAGATACACTTTGTTATTTCAATGTGAAGACAAACAAGTGATAAAGAAAAAACTAATATAATTGGTTCTTAAATGTTAGGCTTAATACTAACATTTTTAACAATAGGCTACTAGTATTTGGTATTGAGTATTTATTTTCAGGCTATAAGTATAAATACAGTGGTTAAGACTAGTGTAGGAGTTTAAGTGTTCATAGTTTGTTAGGTGTAATGGATGCAATGAGTGGGTTTTATTTGAAAACTCAGGAGTAGCATATACTTTTAAGGAAGCTAGTAATAAAGATGGACAATTTTCATGTAGAGTTAGTAGGTTGGAGGCTATCACAATTAAAGTAGAAGCAATAGATAAAGAGAAGTGTAGACTGTGGAAAATGGCAGCAGGATTTTAAGAGGAGCTTAAGCTTTAACATTCAAGGAATACATCAGCTAACAATGGCTTTCAGGAAGTTAGAAAGAGTACTATTAGAATAAAAAGTAGTGAATTTAATTGTAATGAGCCTATTCTTTTGAGCAACAGATTTCAGCCCTTGGCTTCGGCAGATGAAGAACTATTGGAGGGAAGGAAAACAAAAGGGTCATAGAAGGATGCGGATAATAAAGAGGTTATAGTTACAGGTGATTCCTTGATGAGGCATATGGATAGGATAGTCTGTGGGGTAAATAGGGAGAAAAGAATCAGATTATGCTGCCCAGGGACATAGGTGGAGAATATAACTGACAGAACAGGAGATATTATAAAGGGGACTAGCAGAGATGCAGTTTTTGTGGTGCATATAGGGGCTAATGATGTAGGAAAAGATAAGTTAGAGGAGCTAATTAATAAGTACAAGGGGTTCATAAAAACATTTAAAGAAAAAGACCATAACTTAATTTTGTCAGGGATATTAACTGTGGGGATGAAGTTATAAGGGCTTAATGCTAGGCTTAGGTTAGCATGTAAGGATAAGTAGATTGGCTGGTTGGACTTGTGGGATCAGTTCTGTGGAAGAAGGGAGCTTTTTGGAATGGATAGTTTACATTGAAATATGATAAGGGCTGGCTTGTTTGCTAAGGTTATTAACTCGGCTGGAAGGGAAGTTCTAAACTAAGACTAGATAGTGATGAGGGCCAAGATAAACTAAAAGCAAAAAGAATAATAGGCAGAGAAAAGTTTAGCATAGGAAATGACTATAGAAGTAGTTATAAAGATAGACTTAATTGTTACTATTATAATGTTAGAAGTATAAGAAATAAAATAGATATCTTTAGGAATGTAGGATTTTGATATAATGGGAAATAACTGAAATATGGTTACACACAGATGATTTTGATATAATGTGAAATAACTGAAATATGGTTACACGCAGATGATTTTGATGACATAAATTTTTTTGAATTATAGTGTTACAGGCTATTTAATAGGGATAGAGTACTAAAGAGGAGGGGATGATTGGCTTTGTATGTAAAATGTGAGTTACATCATGTTAAAGTTGAGGATGTCAAAGATAATAGAAAGGAGATTGAATCAATGTGGTTTTCTATTAGTGGATATAAAGGGAAAAGGCTTTTAGTAGGAATTTGTTACAGACCACCAAATGGTCCTGATAAAATTAGTAAGACACTTTACAATGATATTAACATTTCAGCTGTTAGTGAAATCATAATTATGGGTGATTTTAATTTCAGGCATATAGATTGGGAAATGCTAGAGTCAAACCATGAGGGAGAAAGGTTTTTGGAAATTGTTCAAGATGTCCTTCTTCACCAATTAGTCAAGGAACCTACTAGAGCAATGCTATTTTATTTAGATTTATTCATAACTTCAAATATGTAAATGATCGAGAGGGTGGAAATTGGGAAACATCTGGGTGCAAGTGATCATTGATATATTAGGTTCGATGTTTTGCTGCATATGGAGATTAGGAATAGTGATATTTTGGTTACAAATTTCAAAATAACAAATTTTGAAGGGATGCGACAAAATTATCTGATGTGAATTGGGCAGCCGAGTTATTTGGAGACACTGATCAAATGTGGGAAATTTTAAAGATAAATTTTTAAATATTCAAGGTAAGTGTATTCCTTATAGAAAGAAAAGGACAGCTGGAAGTAAAAAACCAGGTTGACTCAC
>NW_013668099.1:90684-91940 GCF_000517525.1 Limulus polyphemus
CCGAGTTATTTGGAGACACTGATCAAATGTGGGAAATTTTAAAGATAAATTTTTAAATATTCAAGGTAAGTGTATTCCTTATAGAAAGAAAAGGACAGCTGGAAGTAAAAAACCAGGTTGACTCACAAAGAGTTTAATAGATCAAATTAAAGAAAAGCATCATAAATATAAGAAATTTAAAATGACTAGTATGACAGGAGATTTAGAAGATTATTGAAGATCAAGAAAGTTGGTGAAACAAGAAATAAGGACACCAAAAAGGATGTATGAAAAAATGTTGTCTGAAAATATAAAAAGTAACAGTAAGGATTTCTTTAAATACATTAAGGGTAAATAAAATGTTAGGATGGGGGTAGAATCCTTGAAGGATGATAAAGGAAAGCTCTTATCTGATGATTATGAGATGGCTAGGTTATTAAATTTTGCTTTTTCTTTGGTTTTTACTAATGGAGATTTAGACAGTATTCAACATCTTGAACAGTTTATAGATGGAAACAAGATCAAACAAGATGACTGCATTTTTTTCTGAGCTGGTTAAGAAAAAATTGGGAATTTATAGAATGATGAGGCTCCTAAGCCAGATAATATTTCCCCAAGGGTTTTGAAGGAACTTAAGATTGGATATGTGAGCCACTTGCTACTATTTCATGTCAGTCCTTCAATAGTGGGCAGGTACCAGAGGACTGGAAGTTAACTGATGTAACTCCTCTTTTAAAGGGAGGTGATAAAAATTGACTCAGTAATTATAGACCCATTAGTCTTACATCGATTGTGAGAAAGGTTTTGGAAAGTCTGATAAAAGATACTTTGCAAAGTCATTTAACAAAGTTTAGAAGTTTATTGGATAGTCAACATGGTTTCACTAGGGGAAAATCATGCCTTACAAACCTTTTGACATTCTTTGAAAAGGTTACTGGTTATGTAAGAGTGTAGATTTGGTGTATCTGATTATCAGAAAGCACTTGACAAGGTGCCACTTAAAAGGCTTGTAAAAAAAAAATTATCTCTATAGGTGCAGGGGATAAGTTAGCAAATTGGATAGAAGAGTGACTGGATGGAAGAAAGCAGAGAGTTGTTACAGATGGAGTTCAGTCAAACTGGATTAATGTCACAAGTGGAGTACCTCAGGGCTCAGTCTTAGGACCTTTGCTGTTTTTGATTTACATCAATGACATATATGAAAGAATGGTCAATAAATTACTTAAATTTGCAGATGATTTTAAGGTCTTGGGTGTTTCTAACTGTGAAGAGGATGC
>NW_013668099.1:92186-98356 GCF_000517525.1 Limulus polyphemus
AAATGGCTAATTGGTTTTAATTATAATAAATGCAAAATAATATAAAGTATAATTTGGATGGGAATAACCTTAACAGTGTCATGAAAGAAATGGATTTTGGTGTAATAGTTGATCAGTCTCTAAAGCCATCCAAGCAGTGTGCTGTTGCTAGTGATAGGGCAAATGGGATTTTGGGTTGTATCTATAGAAATATTGAATACAAGTTTAAAGAGATCATAATTTCATTGTATCGGTCACTGGTTAGGCCACGTTTGGAATATTGTGTTCAGTCGTGGGCTCCTTACCTAAGGAAGGACATTGAATTGTTGGAAAGGGTTCAAAGAAGGATTACTAGAATGGTGCCTGGGATGGAGGGGTTGTCATACAAGAAAAGGTTGAAATCTCTGATTGTTTTCTTTTGAAAAAAGAAGAGTTAGGGTGGGGATGTGATTGATATGTTTAAGATTGTAAAGGGAATTGATAGTGTTGGTGCATCATCTTTTTTCATACTTAACATTGAGAATAGTTGGAGTCATCTTCTGGTAAGACAGTTTTATATTTCTAACAGGGTAGGTGGTCTTTGGAATGGAGTGTTTTTGGATGTTGTGGAGGCAGTAAATTTAAGAGAGTTTAAGAGAAAGCTTGATAACTATGTGAATGATAAGGGCTGTCTTTTTAAACTTTATTTTGATATATAAATTTATTTATTAATAGTTTTAGTTTAATTTAGAGGTTGGAACACTGAGATGGACCAATAGGTCCCATGTTGTCCCAAAATGTTATATTATGCCGTAGGGCTGTTGTGAAGATGTGAAGTCGTTAGTCAGAGCTTGACCTTACATGGTGAAATGGTCTGCAATGATGTGATTAGGCTCCAAAGTCATTTTAATATAACATACTTAACCTCTGTATAAGAACAAATTACATGCTCTTACAGATCTGTGACATATCAGGATACAATCCCATACAACAAAATACTGCCTAAATCAAGAATATTAAAAAAAACAACTAAAAAAGGATAAATGTCAGTTACATTTAATGAAGTACATAAAGTAAACTAAGGTGAAAATAACAAAAATCAACCACAATCATTAGAAATATGATCCCAATACTGAACTATTGTTAAGCATGGATGTTGCAGAAATTTAATTCTGAATGTTCTGTTGACTGGTTATACATTAACTTCTCCAAAATAAGTCAAAACTACATTTTGTAGCCCTTTACTTTTTGGATTCTGTATTACTGATAGCAGGAAAGTGTTTGTAGCCTTTTACTTTTTGGATTCTGTATTACTGATAGCAGGAAAGTGTTTGTAGCCTTTTACTTTTTGGATTCTGTATTACTGATAGCAGGAAAGTGTTTGTAGCCTTTTACTTTTTGGATTCTGTATTACTGATAGCAGGAAAGTGTTTGTAGCCTTTTACTTTTTGGATTCTGTATTACTGATAGCAGGAAAGTGATGCAGAAGCTAATGCATTCCTCTTTGACTGCCCTGATTCCAATTTTTTATTAGACTGGTATTCCTGTTTCACATCTACTAGGGTTGACATTTTTACTCTTGTGCAAGTGGTGTTTCACGTGAATTACTAATTTGGCAAAAATGAATCGGCTCATTACAAATATTGACAGTTGATTGCACTACTAAGTATAGCATATAGAAACAGAAGTAATTTAGTAGCTCTTTCCTTATCGTTAATCTCAGGCATGAGATTAATGTTGAGAAAAGAGCTACTCTAAGTTGCTTCTATTTTTATAAAAGGTTGTTGTTTGTTAGTAACTATATCTTGTATGTGGTAGCACTGATTCTGGAGAAAAGTTATGCTTTTATTATAATTACCATCATTTCAACAACAACTGAGTTTTTCTCTCCCTGCTTGAAAGCTTGATCAGCTCCAGAAACTTCATTCACTGAGAAGGCTATCTCAACCCCCACTACCCTGCCAATATCCAATACTACTGAGTGTACAAGACCTGCCCAAGTGGTCCCTGCCTGCTGGACCTATGAGTGGTTTTGACATCATTCTTTGGAATAACTGTTTGGGGAGGGGATAGTTAGCCTTGAACTTCCAGAATTTTTTTTTTTTTATATAGAAGTTGATAAACTCATCAAGATAAAAAAAAGTACACCTGAAATATAGGCTGCAAAATATAAGCATCCAAAAACATCACTGCATAGACTCAGTAAAACTTCTAGATATAAGGCTAATTTTATTCATTGGAATTTGGAAGGTTTTTTATTCTAATATAAATAACATTAGGGTTTTGATAAATTTTTACCATCCCATTTTTGCCTCCTTACAAGGGATTTTCTTTAACTCAGCTGAGGAATTCTTGATTCTTAGTTTGTGATGGAACAGAAGGCTAAAATCTGTGATTGACATTCTTGTAGGGTATATGTCAGTGCTTGTCAGCCATCATGAATGTTATTGCCTTGACACCACTGGTGGCTGTTGTCATCTGCATTTCGATTATGGTATTATGTACACAGTTTGTTATTTGTGTATGCCACCTGGGGAAGATGTATGTATTAGGCAGGAATTTATTATCTTGTATATCAGCTGCTATTATACTCCATTTGTCACACTTTGAGGCTTCAGCTGAATATTTTACTGTTCAACACTAGTAGATAAAAAAAGTAGCTTAAGATATCCAATCATCCTACTCTTCTCCAATCAGTTATAAGTTGTTAGGTATTAGGTCTTAAAGTCAGTGTTTGGTCAAAGATCTCATGATTCTTCATACACAACATGGACATTCTTGAAGATTGAGTTTTAAGTGTCACACCTTAATGTTTTTCTTGCCAAAGCTAAAGCTGTTATAGAACAAGTTCTTTCATCTGTTTTGGTGACTTTAAGATATGCCAAGGATGCATTGTATTGAGAAGCAGGCTCAAGGTGTTATTAATCAAATATGTGAGTGAAGTATGGCAAATGGGTTTAAATTTTCTATATCCATAATCTTTTTCGTGTATTTTTTTCACCTACAGAGAATGCAACACAACCCAGAACTTCTGGGAAATGTTGTGATTCATGTGGTGGCAGAAGCAAATTTCTAAGAACTCATTCTTGATAGTAGGTTGTCTCTTGATTCCACATATAAAATAGCTGAAGGTTAATTGTACAAGAGCATGGAATTTTTATGTTACACTGCAACTTCACTGTTTTCTTTATTTGTTTACATGCCATTTTCCTTTATATGTAGAATTAATATATTTTTTATTCTTATTTTTTACTATTCTTAACCCTCTTGCTACAGGTACATTAAAATGTGCATGTCACAACTTTTTAGAGGATTACATTCAATTTTTAATTAAAGTATTTTATTATCATTGTATACAAATATACATGGCATCAAAACAGTTAATAAATCCAATTGTAATATTATGTAAGTTTAAGTTCTTAAAATTTGTTCTTATGGGAATCACAACTAGCTTTGCTGAATTTTTAAAGGATCTTATCACACAGTTAGAAAGCCAGAATAATTATGATAAAGGACATTATTTGCTTTTTGCTTATTATTATTCTGTGTTCTTAAGTGCATTATTTAGATAGATAAAAAATATTTTGTGTAGTAGTAGTAGTAGTAGTAGTAGTAGCAGCACAATTAGTATAAAAAAGTAGGCTTAAGTTTCATTCATATCTGACAGCAAAACAAAAAAGAAAACCCAGGTAAGTACTATATTTCTTGTTTTTCATGTGTATTCTTTATTTATTATTATGAAAGTAACTAGAATGTAAAATTAAAAACTTATTAGGTAAGATAAAGAAGAAAAAATTCTTAGAGGTATGCTTCTTAGCAGCTCATGAGTAGCTCATGCTTTACATAATTCAGTATGGTAACATGAGCTACTGGTTCACCTAATGATTTACAATTTGTGTGGCAGGATTATTAGACACAGTTTAAAGGGCAATAAAACTGAAGTAGAAACAGATGTATACTGTTACAAGCTTTAACCTATTTAGGATAAACAACTTTAGTTTCCTGTTACAATTTTCAGTCATTCTAGAAAGAAAAACAGTAATCTATATTTATTTCTTACTTTTTATGGTGATTACAAGGCTGGTCAACTTGACTGAATGCGTATAGAATTAGGTTAGAGAAGCTATAGATAGAATATAAAGTTTTACTCAAACAAAACATCTGTTATTTATTTTGGAGGTTTTAGAGATTGTTAATGAAATTTGAAAATTTTCAGATGAAGAAAAGTATTTCTAAAATTAACATGAAAATAACTTTGTACTTGGAGCAGTCAACACTTTAACTCCGTATATGCAAAGAGAAATTTCAGTAAAAATACTTTATTAAAGCTTCCGTTTTTTTGTCTACAAAAGACTTCTAATGTTTACTAAAAGTTTGCAAAATTTCATGAAGATACATAAAACATATTAAACATATGGAAACTCTAAAGGTCAATTTGAGGTCATGATCTTGGTTGAATTGCCTGAGCCTGTAGCAAGAGAGTTAAATACTTTTATGTTGTAATTTGTTTTATACATTTCTCTTTTTTTTTTGGTGCAAATGGAGCTTGCTGTCTTTCACAATTAAACCTCAAGAAACAACAAAAGCATTGAATATGATGTGAAAGTATACAGATTTTTCCATGCTTTGAATTTATCAAGTCCTAATCTGCTCAAAGTTAGACTATGGTTCTGTAGTCTGTGCTTTAATCTGAGAGCATAATAATTAGTTGGCAAACTGAGATTCTGGCTTGAAAGTGTTCAATCCAGTTTATCATCAGGGTCATAAACTATTTTCAAGGGGCTTCTTCACTTCATCAGTCAAGAGTTTCTTCTCAGAGTTCTGAACCTGTACTCTATATTCAACATACATATCTATCTTTGTAGTGAGCTTCAAAACTATAATCTTTGACCCAGCATCCCATTTGGCATTGTACTCTTGTGTCTTTGTTGGCAAAGATTTTTGAAATTAATTGGTGTGACATTCCTATTTTTAGTCTTAATATCCAAGCATCATTCAGTTTTCCTTCTAGACAGTTGTTTCTAATTATCAACATATCCTGCTATGGCTGATTACTGTTCCTACTCATGATTTATTGTTGGGTCTTTGTAAGAAGTCAGACATCCGTAACTGGAAATGTTGACTTCTTTTTTTATCAGCACTGTTAGAGCTGTAAAGATGCCTGTGATGAGCATTTGAATCTAGCTTCATAGAATAAAATTAATTTTCAGATAGTTATCCTACCAGCTGAACTTTACACAATACATTATTATTCTTTTAATAAGGTAACCAAAACTGAAACTACTACTCAAAATGAAAATATAGTTTATTTAAAGTTGGTTGGTGTAATTGGTAAATCTTGAAAAGTAACAAATAAATACATTTGTAAAAATTGTTTTTTTTTGTCCAGATTCTGAATTTTTTGTGTATAATATTAAACTTTGTTTTGACAAACACTTTTTATAGAGAAATGATCAGCTGAAAGGAGAATTGGATATTTATGAAAAACTTTTGTATGGAAAGTACAAAGCCTCTGAAGTACTACTGCAACAGGTAAGAATTTAAGTAGATTGAAATTATTAGTTACACATGGTGGCTGTTTACTTTTTAGTTTGCAGTATAATAGCTTATTATGCACTCTACATGAATATGTATATTTTATTAAGATACTTTAACCATATGAACTAAAAAATACTTGATTGAAATTTGTTTTTGTTAATGTGAAGTTCCATAAATGTTTGTTATTCACTTAGAAGTTCCCTTTGAATAAGTTATTCCACATTTTATAAAGAAAAATCGTTTTGAAGAAATATTTTTTTTTTTGCATCAGTTAAACATAGCAGAGAATGAGAAGGATGAGGTTGTTAAAATGGGACGAGAAGTTTCCAGTGAACTGCAACAAGAAGTTAACTCTTTGCAGTTTGAACTTCAGTGTACAGAAGGCCAGTTATCAGACATTCAACAGCAATGGCTTGACAGATATAACAGGTATGAAGTTCACTTCATCAAAAATATGATAAACTAAAAAAAATGTCTTGATTATTATACATTTCATAATATATATTTTGGGTAACAGTGTTTTTTTTTAACATCTTCTACTTAGATAGCCTACAAATTATATATATATTTGTGATTGATATTATTACTTTTTCTAAGTATTTTATAATTTTCCCTGTGAATAATTTAACAATATTCATTTACAGTTGTGAATGAACGCTATTTAATTATTCCAT
>NW_013668099.1:98730-101415 GCF_000517525.1 Limulus polyphemus
CTAATAATACATATCTTAATAGTATATATGTTTTAACTTCTTAATTTTATAAGGCAATATTTAAAAAAATCCTGAATTTACCCTAGTGTGGAAAGGTGACAAATTTTCTGTTGGCATCCCATCTTCTCTATTTTATTTAACACCCCTCCAATATGTACAAAATTCAACGTAAGTTACTAATTATTCAGTATAAAATTGTTATTGCTCAGACAAACCATAATTTTTATAGTTTTGAAATTTGTTTGGTTACAGCGCCATCAAAATAAAAAATCAGACACCTCTTGCCACACCCAACTGTTGCATCCTCTCTATCAGGATTTCTTAATAATTCTGTCTTACATTTAATTCTGTATTATCTATAACCAATAAAAAGCCAAGGTTTTCATCTATCAAATGACGTATTATATTACATTGTGTTCTGAACAGAGGATTGTCAATTTCTCTTTTAGTACAAGCTTCTTTCCACGAGAAAGATAACAACTAGCTTTGATGAATTTGAAACGACTCTTGTCGCACACTTAGAAAGCCAGAAAAAATTCTAATAGTTAGAGAGAAAATTGTCTGCTTTTTACATGTTATTATTCTATGTTCTTTGGTGCATTATTTAATTAAATAAAACTTTAGTGCACTACTATCATTAGTATAAAAAAAGCAGAGTTAAGTATCATTGACAGTCGACAGCAAAATAAGACGTGGGTAAATACCTTATTTCTTGTTTTTCGTGTTTATTCTTTATTTTTATTATCAAAGTAACTAAAATGTAAAAATAGGGACCTCTTTAGGTTAGTTAAGGTTAGATTAGGTAAAATAAATAATTATATTATAAATATATTTCACAAAGCATGCATGTGAGTAGCTTGTGAGTTATGTAATTTGATAGCATAATGGGAGCTGCATGTTTCCCAAGTGATTTACAGTTTATAATGGTGCAAATAGTAGTTAGACATGGTTCAAAGAGCAATAAAACAATAAAATTTAATTATAAATAGGTGTATACTGTTACGAGTTTAAAGCTACTTAAGATAAATGAATATAGTTTCATGTTACATTTGAAGTCATTCTAGAAAGAAAAAGAGGGTAATTTAATTTTTTTTGGTGGTTACAAGGTCGGTCAAATTGACCAAAGTTGTATAGAGTTAGGGTAGAGAAAATAACAGATAAAGTATGAGGTTTTACTACATACATATGTTCATCAAACCAAAACAAGATTGAGGTTCCTGTGGAAAGTAAAGCTGTCATGACTGAAACTTTAAAATGCCATCAGCGTCTCACCCAACATAAATATTTACTTTGTTTACATTTTTATTACAAAAATAGGAAAGTATGATAAGTGGAATTTGAAAATGGCTTTCTGGAAGGAAAAATAAGTTGATTGAGAGGTAGTTATCAGTGGGTGATATTCCAGTGCTGTAATATTAGGGCTATTTCATTGCTTCATATGTTGATATTTCCCATATTTTATTGGCTGTCAAAAGTAATATGTAGTAACAAATAGGTAATTTAGTGTTGTTAAGAATAGCTTTTTATGTCTTTGTTTTATTCAAAAAATAAATATGTGCTTACAGTTCCTACAAAGCACCAAAAGCACATTGCACATTAACAACACAAAACAAGTTGAACATTAATTCTGATATTGTATCTCACCTTTGCATGTAGAATAGTTTGATCCCTCATGTATCTGCCTATGAGTCTTGCATGTCACTAGCCTTGAGCTAGCTAATTACCACCTAAAAGTTATGTTATCGTAATGCAATGGTAGCCCTCTACTAATAGGAGGTCAATATAAACTTCCTGTGAAGTAACTCCTCCCTAAGCACTTGTACTACAGACATGTTTATTAAACTTACTACTTAATTATGTTGGGTGTGCGATAATTAACCAAACATAAATTTTGTTCAAGTTTATCTGATTTCTTTCATTACTGTGAAAAAGAGGGGAAAAAAGTTTCCTGCATACCCATTATGAATTCTCAAGTAATGGTAACTTTTACTTTGTCCTGTGATGGTTGCAATGTTACTATTGCAGGATCTGTGGCTACAAGTGGCTCGTTGTCTGTGGAGAATGCAACAGCCATTGTTCAACATGTTATGGGTTACTTCATACACACTGAGCCTCTTCCTCCCATCCATTTGGCTAATTGTCCATCTTCTCGGGATGATGATTTTGACAAGTTCTTTCCTCCATCAAAGTTTGCACAAGGTATTGCTTTACCTGTGGAAGAAAATCCTCTTTCAACCTTATAATCTTTTTCTTGACATGATTTCACAGATATTTTCTTTTCTTTCTCTTTCTTCAGTCTTTTGATTCTTCCCATTCTTTACTACATGAAACCCATTCTGAATACTACTTTGTCTTCCCTCCTTCACCTGATATTAGAGTTCAGGCAGACTTGTTTCTTGAACAACTATGCCCCATACTTATATGCCCTGTCCTTCTCACGTGCTTGATTCTTTTGTCCTGGCTAACAGCCATTCATCATTTCCTTTCCTTGATTCTTAATCTTTGGAATCTCATTTACCTACTTGGGGGACAGACCCCTTAACTTCTACTTCACTTTCTAGTGCCCAGTTTTTGTGTCTTCTTGTCTTTCTTAACACCTTTTTATGTTGCCTCTCATCCCTTTACCTTAACCCGATGACTACCGGTACTAACTTTCTTAGTAGGCAATGCAAGTGTGCATTTGTG
>NW_013668099.1:102375-110296 GCF_000517525.1 Limulus polyphemus
AAATATAGCAAGACTTGCATTGTCTACTAAGAAAGTTAGTAGCCGGTAGTCATCGTGTTAATTTTGAAGCAATTTGTCAGTGTGCTTTAAAATAGTATTCTGGATAGGTTAGTTCTCTCCTTTTTCCACTTTATTTAGTACCTACTACTATTTCTACAATATCCTTCTTGTCTTGATTTTTCTGCTATTGGGACTTGTTGGGTAGGGATGCTCTCCTAACTAAGGTTCATCTGCCTCATTCAAATTTTCATGATCTGTGTCAGGCTTTATTCTTTGCTCTGAAGTCTTTGGAAGTTTTCCTGACTCACTGGAGGCCTGGACTGAGGTGGCCCAGTATTAGTTCTCCTTGTCTTCTATGGTTTCTCGTGTTTCTCACCCTTGCCCTTCTGTTCCCATTCCCATTCTAGCCTTCCAATCTTCTTCCTGCCACTTCCCGATGTCATGGCCTTTGCTTATTTCATTTCCTATGAAGTCTGACCCAGTGGGTAACCTGTCTGACTCACTTCACCAGCTTTTAGTCTTTGTTTTTGGCCAAAGTGGTGAGTTCTTCAGATTCTCATCCATGGCCTATCTCTCCACTTTTATTCTCTTCCTCCCCTCTCCCTGTTTTCTTTCCTTCTTCCTAAAACTCTATCTTCAGTGTTTTGAGGATGTGTTCTTGGACCTCTAGACCAAGAATAATATCGATTGGATATTTACCTCTTCTCCAGGATTTTACTCTTGTCTCTTTAATGTCCCCATGAAGACTATTGATTGGTCATCCTGAGGTTTCAGAAAAAGTTTCTTTTCTATCCAGTGGTCCATTTCAATTGGACTGTGATTAAGTAAGCTCAATGTATCGAATGCTTTTTTTTACATATTCCAATTGCCACTTCATCCAGATATTTCTATGTTTCATCCCCTGCAATTGAGTCTTCCAGTTCTGTGCTCTTCCTCTTGGCATTGTGTCTGCTTCTTATGTCTTCAGTAAAGTCCTAGGGGTACTTGCCTGTCATATTCACGAATTGAGGCTGAGGTTCCATTATTACATGGACAATTAACTTCTCTTCTGCCCTTTTTGGGAGGACTCCTCTCACACCTACATTCTTCTGTAGAAGGCTGCTCAGCGGGGCTGGCTAGTTAAGCATTCCACATTTTTTGTCATGCTTACCGAATAGTTGGTACATCTGCATGTTTTCTTTAACTCTGACCTTAGTCAGGCCTTTACCATATTGCCTGCAAGAAATTGAATGTCTTGTCACCAAGATTTGCACTTCTCGTTTACACCCTACTTATTAGATTATTTTGCTTTTGGAGACTGTGGCTTCCCTAGGACCTCTCATTTCTTTAGGCCATACACACACACACATGCACCTTCTCCAATGGATATTACAAGATTAGGGGAACCTTTCTCAGGATCCAGTGAGCTTGATTGTGAGCCTTCTTTCTCCCTCTTCTATTGAACTTTATTAGGTGGCTCAATACCACGGTGGGCATCACCTACCCACTACAACCTTACCAGATCTCCATCCTTTCACAAATGCTTCTGAATGATGACATGACTTCAAGTGTGTTAGCTTCTGAGGAGCTTCCACTCCACATCAATTTACTCAAACTTCTAGTAACTTATCAAGCACGTGCCTATTACCTCCCTCTTCTCCTGGATTGGTTGATCATGATCCACTCCAATAATTACCTGATTATTTCTTATATTAACCATTAGGAGGGGGGTATCTGCTCCAGGACACTTTGTTTTTACACATTTGACCTGCTATTGTGGGCTTGGCTTCTTTCCATCAAGTGCATCTCATAGCTTGTGATCTGCCAGGAGCACTGAACATGGTGATGGATAGCCTCTCTTGGCCAAACAAGATTTTACCTATGGAGTGGTCTATCCACCTTAAGGTTTTTTTTGGGGTTTACTCTTATTTGGATATACCTTTCATCGATGCCCTCACCACAACTTCAAACTTCCAATCTCTTGGTCCCCAGTTCCTCATCCTTTACCTCTTGTGATCGATGCTCTCAGCTAGGTCTGGTCTCACCTTTTTCTGTATACCTATCCTCCTCTCTGTCTTCTCCCTTGTGTCCTCAACTTGATATGTCGCACTCCTTATCGGGTCCTGTTGGTGGTTCCTCTCACCTGCACAACCCTAGTTTCTTCTGTTTTGTTAATTGGCATCCAGGCTCCCTCTTGCTTCAACCTCACACATTTTTTACACCCAGGGATGTTCTCCCCCGCATCTTCATGTATGAGATTTGTTTGGATCATTGCTCACAGGACTGGACTCTCCAATCTCACAGCCTTCTTCTTATCCCATTTATGTTGTCCTTCAACTTTGTCTATCTATCAACAGAAGTGGCATGCAGATCTTATATGCAAATGTATGAGAAATCAATCTATTCTCTATGTGGAGACAAGTATCTATTGAAAATACATTTTCAGGTAAAATGTTAACTTTAAGGTAGCACCAACCCACCCACCCCCCTCACCTCCCTCTAAGCTTCTGGCCTTTTTGGACCAACTGACTGAAAATAAAATTTTATTTGAATGGGAATGTGTATATTGTGTACTTGTAAATACTAATGACATATTTAAAAGAAATTTCAAAGTTTGGAGTTGATCGACAAAAAACAGGTTTTCGGTCTCACTAGTGTGCCCCAGTGATATGACACTGCCAGATACCAATTGATTTGATAAGGTAGGTTTTTTTATTTTGTTGTTATCCAGCATACAATAGACCTCTTTTTGGAACCATTTGATAAAAGCATTATTTCTAGTCAAAGACTATATAATGTAAAGTGAGTCAAAAAGCCTATAAATCTCTTTAAATATAAAACATGGTAACAGAAATCAATGACTGTTGTGTGTTCAGGCTTTAAAGACATGGTTCCCCTGGGTTAGGGAGATTTGGAAAAGTTGGTTAATTTTATATTTTGCAGTCCTAACTTGGGAAGTATTGGAAAATTTTATTTTAGAAACAAAATTGAGAAAAGTCAGTGAATTTTGATTCAGTGCTGCTTTTAGAACATGTATGGCAAAAACATAAATTATCAATTAAGACAAAAAACTGCATACTACTTAATTCTGGTTCATTTAACTCGTCAGTATGTGTAATTTTATGTGTAATCATTTTTTTTCCAAGAGGGTAATTCCCTTTGCACAGAAGATTAGGTATTTTTGTCCAGTGCATCTCCTTATATGCAAATTGTTTATTTACACATGCCACAAACCTTCTGCTTCCCCCTATTGGAATCGAATGATTCTAACATGTCTCTCATGTAAATCGTAATGTGTGTCTTCTCCATCAATAGGAGAGTGATATACATAATGTACGTGATTCCCTCTATAAACCTCTACTGAAATATCACTTTTACAGTGTGCTCGGACATGTTCCTTTTTGTTTGTTTAAAGTTTCACATTTGTCTTTGGTATACTCACAAAGAGGTCTTAATTTATTTTCATTTCTAGTTTGTATTAAGACTATTTCTTAACTTCACTTTAATCTCTGTTTAATTACAGTCACATTGTCATTTACAATTTCTATTATTGGTTAACTCTTCCTCATTATGAATTCCAAAGTTCATGTTACCACTTTAGGGGTCACACCTGCAACTAACACTGAGAGATTGATCAGTACGTGGGTCAACCTCTGCCTCCGGACCTTGCCCCACTTCCTCCTGAACAACCTGAGCCTGTTCAGGCAGATTAGGACTTAGATCACCTATTTCTACCACCTGATTTTGCTTTGTTTTCCCATGCCCTGCCTGAGGAGTCAATTAGGCCTAATATGATGTTTTTGGATTTAGTTTCTCAGGTATGTGACGTTTTATCCCTTCCCTCTATTTCCTATGAACCATGTCCTTCCTTACTACAATACCATTCTTCCCATCACTATTTGGTTTTCCCTCTTCCCAGATATTTGCATACATGCTGATCAATTTGCCTCACAATTAACGGACAAGATTAGCATGCCTTGCCCACCATGGGCTTTGGATCAGTTTGCTCTTGCATATCAGACTGCCCTTTAATGGAACAATAATTATTAGGTTCCATATTGCCTGTTTGGGCTATAGCCCAAATCTCCTGTAAGTCTGACACATGCCCAATTTTCCCACCTTTTTCTTACCCTCACATCTCTTTTATGGAATCTCTCTACTATCAATCTCCTCTCTGAGGCTTTCCATCAAAATCTTGAGGGGTTTTCTGGGGACATCCTCTCCTTTCTTTTCTCCATGTTGGCTCATTTGTTGTCTTTGCCTCTGGCTTTATATATATGTAGTTCTCTGTTGTTGGGACATTCTAGGTCATAATGCAACCTTAATTCGCATCCATTTACCACCATCTTATCTTCAGGATTTACATATGTCCCCATTTCTGCAGCAATACATTTTTGATATGATTCCTGAGTCTTTAGAATCACGAGTTGCAGCTGTACAACAACAGTCAACCCTTTCCAACCTTGTTGCCTGTTGGTCTCAGTCGGAGCCCAATATGGTGCTTTTTATTGTTTCACATCCCTCCCCTTCCTAACCCTTGCCTGTTTATTCTTCTCAGGGTGCCTCATCTCATCCACATTGCCAACAGTATCAGTGACTACCTGGTGGTAGCTTTGATTGCTGATTTCCTTCATCACTAGTGACCTTTCGTCAATGATCATTGGGTTTTTCAAGTTTTATAGGAAGGATTTGTAATCCCATTTTTCCCCACCTCCCTTGTCTCCTATACCCATTTCCTTCCCTCCACCTCGGGATTCCATAACAATTCAGTGTCTGTCAGAGGCAGTTCAGAAACTACTATCTCAGCAGGCCATTGAACCCGTTCTACATCCTTCACCAGGTTTTTAGTCCAGACTTTTTGTTGTTCCCAGAGAAACCAGGGACTACAGGCCTGTCATCGATTTGTCTCACTTCAATCACTTTGTTCAACTGCTCTGTTTTACCATGGAGTCATTTTCTCTGGGCTTATAGATGACCAAGATGGATGTCATCAATGCTTATCTCCATATCCCCTATATCACCACAGTCTCGTCCATATCTTCTGTTTGTCCATCATGGGGTGGTTTATCAATTTTGTGCCCTACCCTTCAGAGCTTTTCTTGCCATCTTCATGCTCTGGGGGTTGATTTCACCATTATATGGACAACTGGCTTATTCTGACTCATTCTGAACTGGAGTCAGTCAGTCATACTCATCAGCTCCTTCTCGTGGCTGCTTGGGTGGGATGGTTAATCAAATTGGAGAAGTCCTTCATCTGACCTACCAAATATCTCATCCACTTGGGTGTCTTTTTGACACTCATCTCAGTTGGGCCCAACCTTCTCCTCTACAACTTTATTCCATGAAACTGTTAGTTTGCCACACTCTTTCAGCTTCTTCACTTTCTGCTCGCAAGGTTCTAATTCTTCTGCCTACCCTGATGGATGATCTGCATTGGTGGTTGGACAAGGCCGATGCATTGGCAGACGTCCTGCTTTCTCCTCCTCATACGGATTTACATATTTTCACAGATGCATCCCTTCAAGGCTGGGGTGCATGGATCAATCACTAGGAGGCTTTGGGCCATTGGTCTGTAGATGAAAGATCTTTGCATATCAATGTCCTTGAGCTTCTTGCAGTCTGGTGGGCTTTGAATCACTTCCTTCCTCTCACCTGACATTGTTTGGTGATGATTTATTTCAATAATTCTATGGTCGTAGCACATAAATCACCAAGGGGGCACCCAGGCAACTATATTGGGCCCATACACACCACAATCATTTCATTGTATATCACATTCCAGGTGCTTTCAATCTCGTAGCAGATCATCTTTCCCAACCTGATCAAATATATCCAATGGAGTAGTCTTTAGATCCCCTCATTTTCTGGTGGCTTTGCACTTGGGGTTTCCCCATGTAGATGCATTTGCCACATACCTAAATTACAAGTTACTCCTCTTTTGGTACCTCATCCTCAGGTTTTGGCTGTCAATGCCTTCAGCCAAGATTGGTTCCACAAATTCGTTTATGTTTATCCTCCTATCTGATTTCTTCATTGGGTGATCTCTCTCATCCTTACCACTCCATGTCAAGTCCTTCTGATCCCTCCTTATTGGCCAGCTCAACTGTGGTACCCATGATTACAACTGCAACTTTTCCCTCCAGTACCTCTTCCTTTGTCTCCTTCCCTTCTTTGTCAACCTCGGTCACCGGCTCTACATCCAGCCATTCACACCCTTCATCTTCACGCCTGGCTTTTATCTGGTCCTTGGCAAGGAGATCAGGTTTTTCCCATCGAGTATCTTTCCTTTTAGTTCGTTCCACATGTTCTTCAATGGAGGTGTATTAGCACAAATGGAAAATGTTCCCACAATTGGTCTGGACTTGGGGATTTCCCGCTGATCAACATACTGTGGCTCTAGTGGCAGAGTTTCTCATGTGGCTTTTCGACCAGGATACTTTGGCATCCTCAATCTCGGGTTATCGGGCTACGTTATCCCATATCTTTCGTTTCTCCCGATACAGTCGAGTGTTTGCTTCCACTGTCTTTACCATGTTAATGCATTCCTTCCGGATTCGTCATTTCCTCAGACAGCCTACTCTTCTGGTCTGGAATACTAATGTGGTCCTCCATTCCCTCACGTTACCTCTGTTTCAACCACTTTCGTTGTGTTTCATGTTTCACCTTTCTTTTGAAATGTATTTCCTTCTCCTCTTAGCTTGTGGATGTCGAAGGTCTAATTTATTTGCCATTGACGTTTCATGTATGCTTTACCAACCTACCTATCTTCTCCTTTATCAGGATCATTTCTTCCTCCTAAAAACCTTATCGGCTAGGGAGGGTAACTCCTCTTTTTTGCCTATTCCCCTTCTTCTATATCTCATCTCTACCATCCTCCCAATCTGGATAGACTTCTATGTCCAGTCTGTACTCTTCGTTCTTATACTGCCTGCATGACTTCTTTCCATGGTACCCGTTCCCGACTTTTTATCCCTTGGCAGTCTTCATCTGTTTGAGATCTTTCCCCTTCTATCCTCACCAATTGGGTTCAACTTTTGATTCAATTGGCTTATTCCTCGTTGTCTTCTTCCTCCTGGAATATGTTCCAGGTGTCTTCTCATCAGATTCAACACCTCGCCTTTTTCCCTCACATCTTGTCTTCGTCAGCCATTAGAGGAAATCCTACTGTTGGGCATGTGGACTATACCTAATACGTTTGTCTCCATTTATGTACATCATATCACGATTTCGTCTTCCACCTGTGGCTGTTCTTCAGGCTTCAATACAACTTTGACTGGGTAAATTTATATTTGTACAATAGGAGGGAGCAGAAAACTTGTGGAATGTGTAAAGAAATAAATTTGCATATAGAGGGCACCAATGGATGAGAATAGCTAATCTTGTGAATAAGTACCTACCAGAAATACATTTTCAGGATAAGAAAATTAAAACCTTGTACATCTGTCTTTTTGTTTACCATTAATTCTCATGGAGTAGAAGACAGCCTTAATAGATTACATAAATTGTAGTTATGTCTCTTCCACCTCCAAACAAAGTGTAAGAGCTTTGGACAAAGCTTTGTCTCATATTTCTAAAATTCATGGAGGATTGTTTGGCTAAAGCCAAAATGCTCTTAACAAATTACTATTTTGAAATAGGTGATTCCATTAAATAAATTATTTTGACCTTACACATTTTAGTGCATTAAAAAAACAGTCCCCACGATAGTAGTCATAGAAGGAACTCGTAATACTCTGGCCACATTATGTCATTGACATATTTGTATAAGAAACATTTGAAATACTTCAAAATACAAACTGATTATTTCAGTAAAGCGTGGTAGTTCAATGATAGAACAAATCTATACAATTTTGGTGAGTTTTTTTTTCATACCTGTACTTATATATACACCTGGAAAAAAGTTAAGCACCCCAAATATTTTTCAGGATTGCTTATTGAAAAT
>NW_013668099.1:111239-115244 GCF_000517525.1 Limulus polyphemus
CTCCTTGAATTTGCCTACGTTTGGGGGTCCTTGGTAGTCCACGGGTTTTGAAAGTCGTTTTGGTAAATCTGGTCATTTACTTCCATCCATCTCACTCCATTGTCTCATTCCAGGTTTGTGGATAAGGAAGGTCAAGGTGTTGTATGCATATCTCCATTTCTCCCTACATCCCAACAATATTGTCACCTTGTTCATTATGTTTTTCAGTTTCAGGCACTTTCATTCAGACTTACCTCAGCCCTGTACCTATTCTGTCAAGTCATCTGTGTTTTTTCCTGCCTTGATTCATGTCAAGGGTTTTCATTTCCATCATTATCTGTATGTTTGGCTACTTCTTGCCTCCTCTCAAAGAAGACTCAGTCTTCCATACTTAGTTTTTTCTCCTACAGGGTGGGTTAACTTGTCAAAGTGGAGAATTCTTTCCTCACCCCCACACAGATTTGGTTCATGTAGTGTGTTTCAACTCCCTCCTCCATTGGGCCCAATCTGCTCCACTTAACTTGGGACTGTGGAACATCTTGTATGCAGTGCCCCATCCTCTGCTTCTCCTACTGCTCAAGATTCTCTCTCTCTCTTTTGGGGACATGGCCTTCTCTTGATGCCCTCATTCCGCATTCTCATGTAAACATTGTCATCAGTGGGTTTTAATGAACCACGAAAGTTTTGTTTGGGATCCCTTGAATGCCCTCTTACCTTTCTCCCTCCCTTTCTGACTGACTTTGACTGGTAATTGGATCAAAATAATGGGTCTTCTTCTTCTTCCTCCTTGTCCAGAAAGTCAGATGCTTCTCTTTCCAGTTTGGGGGGGGGGGCATATCTTGACAATCAGGAGGTTTCAGGGTGATGGTCTTTTTTTTCATCCTCCTTTCTCTTCCTTTATCTTTAACACTCCTCTATCAGCTTCACTCTTGTATGAGTCATCCTTCCCTCACCTACTATCTGTTTTCACACATGGTTATTTGTCCAGTCTCTTACTAGATGGGTTGAGCTTTCGCGTGTTGCTTCAGTCATTTCCCCTACAGTTCATCTTTCCTTAATTGTGGTTTTCCAACATAAGTGATGCCCATATCACTGTTGGTCTGTCTAAAGGGGTTATCATTCTTCCTATCCTACTGTTTCTCACATACTTTTTTGGCTTGGCTTTTTGAATGGGACCTCTTAGTTTCCTTTATTGTAGGTTATAGGGTGGCATTATCTGCCATGTTTTTGGTTTACCAAATTTGTTTGTGGTTTCCTAGTTGCCAGTCTTATCCATATTATTTCATTCCTTTTCCTGTCCTCCCCACCCTTCTTCCCTTCCTGATTGACACCTCAGTGTGGTCCTTAATTTGAACCATTTTCTTTGTGTTTGTTATATCAACTTTCCTTGAAGTATCAATTCCTGCTCTTTTTTGGCCTGCAGATTTCATCATTCTGTAGTGTTTGCAATTGATTTTCTCCTCTTTCCTAATAATTCCTTGTATGCTGTGTGAGAGAGTAGCTCTACCTTGACACCTATTTCCCACCTTTATGATTGTTCGTTTTGCCTAGTCAGGACTTTCTGGTGTTATACAACACACACTGCTCCCTTCCATGGTTCCCGAGTCCACTTGTTTCTCCCATGGAATCCTCACCTCTCCCGTGACCTTTCTCACTTTCCTTTATAGGTTGGATTTGCCAGTTGATTCACCTGGTGTTTTCTTCCCTTTCTCCTGATGATTGTTGCCTTTTTCATGCTTTCTTCCCATCAGATCTGTCTCCTTACCATGTCCCTGGCTGCACACTTCCATCTTTCCTTGGAGGACATCATCAGTGCTATAACAATTTTGCTGTGGGTGGTAAGTACTCTGTTCTTTTTCTTTGTAGGGGTCTTTATCACATGTATGGATATCGCTCTGTGGTGAGTGTAGCCTGACCAGTTAATTTAATTTTAAATCTGCACTGTACAATCTCTGATTGTATACCATGCTAGATGACTGTGATGTACACTTCTTACTGTACACCTGATGTACAATTCCAGATACTCCATCAATGGGTTCTCTGTGCTTTCAAAATACAATTTCATAACACATATTCAGATCATATTATGCCCACCATTGAGATGGGGTGTTCCACAGGACCACTCTTAGGTGTACCTAATGGGCTTTTGTTTCATAAATATGTTTGTCCTGGACTGTACAATCATGGAATAACATAAGTAAAGCAGACAGGGATTACTGCCCATCTCTGATGATCTGTGGCATTCGATGCTCATCCTACTGTGTCTCCAGTGCTGCAGTCTCTCCAGCACAGTATTTCCCTCCGTGGGGTATGGGAGTCCTTGCCACTTACCAATTCCCAGCCACTGGTGGGTGGACCAAGGAGGCCTGTCCTCCTGAGTAAGCACAATATCACTCAGTTGAAAGTAGGGCAGTGGCATTCAGACATTATGTATAATTCCATGTGTAGCACTCCACCATATGTTTACATATATTGCAGTTTGCCACTCTGACTGAGGCACTATCCTTCCTACAGTCCACTGGATGTTGGTTCTTGGGGATCTGGTGTTGGTTGGAGTCAGACCAGCCACATAAGTCCTAATATGTCTATGAATGGTTACCATCCTCTTACCGTGGACTACACAATAAATTCCCAATTCCACCAGGTCTAAGAACTGGAGATGCAAACCCATATAGCTGTTCCTCTTTCTGCTGTTTGCTGTATATCAGTTCCTGGTAGATCTGATGTTGGTTGTAGCTGGACGAGACCAATGATCCCTCTAATTTTTTCAGTCCATGTGTGGAATGAATTTTTTCATGTACACCAATATCAAGGCAATGTGTAGATGTGCTACCAGTTTTTTAAAAGAGGGGTGGGCATTTTTAGACCATTGACTCTATTGGATCATTAGGCAGTGTTACCAGTTGGTTATTTGGGCTTTAGGCCTAATGACTGCCAGGGTCATTAATGCTGTCAATGCATTTCTGCAGGTGTAAGGATTGGTATCCTTGCCCTACTGCAGACTGAACGAAAAATTCCCAATGCTGCCAGGTTTTGGGCTGGTGAGAAACACCAACCTGGGACCTCTAACCTCCTACCATTAGTCAGCTGTTGGTTCCATGTGGGTCTGGTGTTGGTTGCATTGGAGGTGCGCATCTGCAGAAGCTGGTTATTGGTACAGAAGCTCCTCTTTCATGATGGTACCTGTTTTTGAAATGCAAGTTATAGGGATCCTCATCCTACTGTGGACTAGATATACAATTCAAGATGCCGCCAAGTGTTGGTTGAGTTCAAACTCCCATTTATGGTTTATGATTTCACTATAGTGTATGGTTAGCATATGATGGTTTGTACATTTTGTGTGCATGTGTACGCAACAGAAAACATTACTTTAATAAGTTTTTATTCATATGAGAAACAGATTGTTAAAGAATATTTCATTTTAAAATAGTGAACATTTTCTTTCCAGGTATTAAAAATCAAAAGTTTTGTAACTTAAAATTTAAAAATGTAATTGATATGCATTATCAATAATAAGTGGATAAACTGCCTTTGTTGTGTATGTTCTGATAAAGTATCAATAATTCATGAAAGGTTTTATCAGTTATTTGAAACTTTGTAAGGTACATTTAAGCAAACCTGACTTAATATACAGCCTGTTTTGTATTTATTAAACAATACATGTTGTTATAGATCAGTGACACATTACATCCATAGATAAATAGTCAAGGAAAAGATGGGAAATTTCATTCTGTCCATCTAAAGAGGGCATATTATTAGAAAAGTTTCCTATTTATCCTCATATATGCTGGTGTGTCTTATCCATTGTATATACAGGGATGTGCAATTTTTGAAAAAACTTGACCAAGGAACAAAATGTTAGAAAATTCTATTTGTCCTTCTTGAAAATCTACTTGCCCTCTCACCAACCCACAAAATAGGTGGTTAGGGCACTCGACTGGCAATCTGCGGATCGCGGGTTCGAATCCCCATCCCACCAAACATTCTCGACCTTTCAGCCGTGGGGGCATTATAATGTGATGGTCA